>NC_134904.1:19543574-19546074 GCF_041734735.1 Babylonia areolata | reverse complement strand
CTTTCACGTTTGTCCACTATGATGATAACTGTTACAGCTAGTCACACGGAGAATTTGTCAATGCGATTTCATTTCGAGATTATGTAATGTCCTAACCGTATGCTCCAAACTTCAATTTCATTTGACATGTTCGTTAATACGTATAAGAACAAATAACATTTTGTTATGATTGTATTGTGACTTGCATGTCCATGTAACCCCCCCCCCCCTCCCCGGCCCCCTGTCTCTCTTTGTCTGTCTGTCTATCTGTCTGTCTGTCTGTCTCCCGTGTCTCTAATCTCTGTTTCTGTCTGTCTGTCTGTCTGTCTATTTCTCTGTATATTGCTTTAAAGTATTGCACACCAGACGTAGGGCTTAATATCATAAAATACAAACTACTACTACTGCTGCTGCTGCTGCTACTACAACTACTACTACCAACAATAACAATCATCATCACGATCATGTGTGTGTGTGTGTGTGTGTGTGTGTGTGTGTGTGTGTGTGTGTGTGTGTGTGTACACGTGTGTGTGTGTACACGTGTGTGTGTACACGTGTGTGTGTGTTTATTGCTTTGATGTTTCTGAAAGGGGCTAAGGGGGGTAACTTTGTAACCGTTTTGGTCATCAAGTTCAGTCCGCTATGCGACTAACGTAAAAAAAGAAAAAAAGAAGAAGAAAAAAGAAAGAAATAGGACTAGTTTCTGCCAATGGTTTTGAAAAACATCTACCCTGTTATCTTCAGCTTCAGCTTCAAGGAGCTCTCAGAGCGTGCGGACAGATCCATATACGCTACACCACATCTGAAAAAGGGTGCAGATGCCAAACCTTCACATAACCAAACGCGCTCATCACAAGTGACTTCACAAGTGACTGAGAACGTTGATGTTTTTGACTTTTTGCATTCATTATCAGTTGTTTCGCTTGTCAGTTTAACGACTTCTCTTTTACGAAGTCCTTTAAGTAATTTCCTGTAACTGTATTTAGAGTTGTTTTGTTGTTGTTGTTGTTTTTTCTTCCAAATTTCACCCACATTTTTACCCTCATTTGCCCAGTTTCTCCCAACCCTCCATTCATCCACATCTCCCACCCCTTCTAACCGATAATACTCAGATGTATTCATAAATACTTTAACAAAATGTCTTCAATCACCGATATGTGTGACGGGACATTAAACAAAATTCCTCCACGCGCTCATCAGGCTTTGAGAACTCAGGCTTGATGCAAAAACAAAACAAAACAAAACAAAACCAACCCAGTCCAGTTAGAGAGCGCTTATTTCGTTTAAAAACAACAACAACAACAACAACAAGACCATATGTGTCACACAAATGTAAGACAGTCCCTGTTTACTTTGGTCAAAATACAGCAGAACCACGGCCATGAACATTCAGGTAAGATCATAACTAGTTGAACGGTCAACGAAAATCACCATCACATGTATACTTTCTGTGGGAACTGAGACAGACTACTACTACTGCTGCTGCTGCTGCTGCCGTCACTACTACTACTACTGCTTCTGCTGCTGCTACTACTACTGCTGGTGCTACTACTACTACTGCTGCTACTACTACTGCTGCTGCTGGTACTACTACTACTACTACTACTACTGCTGCTGCTGGTGCTTCTACTACTACTACTGCTACTGCTGCTGCAACTAATACTCACAACAACATCAATAACGATGATGATGATGAGGATGAGAAAACAAAACAAAACAAGATTGACGGCAACACAACACCTACGATTAGTGCTTCGGCTGAATGGGAAAACCACATTGATTATTCCGGAAGAGAGAGAGAGAGAGAGAGCTCTGACCCCTCCCTTTTCTTTGAGTCTGCTAATTGATGGAAGGAAAAGCACGCCGGCCTTCACACCAGCTATTTTTAGCAGCCAGTCGCCCCGCTATATATAGGTCAGAAGTCTGTTGCTATAATTAGCACTACGAGACCACTTCCGTTTCTTCCGTGTTGACACGGGGATTGCTTTGCTTTGCGTAATGGAGTTAACTCCGCTGGTCAGTTTTTCGGTCTGTTCCATCCGCCTTTCTTACTGGTTTGTTGTGGTGTGTACTGGTAATTATTACGTTGTTCATATCATGTGTTTGGCTCCGTGGGAAAAACTTAATATCCGTGCGTCTCAGTGTAGTTTTCGAGGACTCAGCAATCGACAAGAAACCCACGATTCCAAACATCCTCGTCGACCAACTGAATGCACGCACATGGCGCATGCATGCACACAGGAACGCACGCGCGTGCGCATGCGAGAACAGCCTTTTACAGACACATGCACGCGCCCGCGCGCGCGCGCGCATACACACACACACACACACACACACCCGCGGCAATCCCCCTCCCCAACCCCCACCCTACCACACACACACTCGCGCGTGCGCGTGCACACACACACACAAACAATGCGCGCACCCTCCCCCACACACAGACACACGCCCCATACACACGCACAATCGCCCCACTGACAGAGACTTGGCTTGAGGTTAAGAAATGGAAAAGTTATTTGAA
>NC_134904.1:19518574-19521074 GCF_041734735.1 Babylonia areolata | reverse complement strand
CGGGTGGCTGTGCTGAAGCCGGTGGGCTGTCACCAGGGACTGCAGAAGTATCAGGAGGAGCTCGTCTATGTCGGCACCGCCTGCACGTGCGCCTCGGCCAGCACCACCACCACCCCTCCCCCCGCCACCACCACCACCCCCTGGTGGGTGCAGTAAGGACGTTGCACTTTCAGCTCTGCCGTCAGCTCTCAGTTAGGAGATTTCCCCATTCTTCCCTTATGACAAGATTCATGGCTCTCTTTTTTTTATGGAAAGTACTGAATTCTTCATTTTAAAAATCATTCCATGCCTGGTTTCATTCGGGCCAAATGCTTCGACAGGGGTCATTGCCTAATGAAAAAAAAAAATGCAACGGAATCCACACAGAAAAAACTGATGATTTCTCTTATTGTTATCATTTGTGGCTGGTTCTCTTTCGGTTGTTTTATATTTTCAAAAAGAGAGAGAGCTTTTGTGGGTCTTTTTTTAAAGGAAAGTTTTGGGGAAAATCGTACTGTTAGAGCGAAGCAGAGTTGAACTTTTAGGGTTTTGAACTCCGACGGAAGCTCGTTTACAGATGGTAATATTTGTGAACGAGAGTTATCCCGCTGTTCATAATCAAACTTGTCTTTTCTCTTTTCACACTCTTGCAGTAAAGCAATTGTTAGAGTTGGTCATATTGGCCGCTAAAGTAACATTCCCGTGTTTGTTAATGTGTACATCATGATCGTATTTTCTATTTTACCACATGAATTTGTTAGTGAATGTTATGAAATTCATATATTAAGAACAATTTTTTTTTGTTCATTTCTTTCCCGCGATATCTTCATTTGTTTCTCAACAAATAATGTACCTATACCTTGTTACATAGGACTCCATTACGATGATGTGGTATGAGGGTTAACAGTGAGAGCATTTGATGTGGTATGAGGCGGGGGGGGGGGGGGGGCAGGGGGGGATGAAGATGGCCGTTATGGGGGGTCCAATTATCTTTGACACCACTTGACACGGGGCTGTACTATCATAATAATTATATTCCAGCGTTAACCAGTCCGCGAGTCTAGCCACTGCGTTGCTCTACTGACAAGAGTTATTACTGCGCGGCGAACTGAGAAACACGATATTATTATTGACAGTCCCGTCACAGTGTCATAGGGCATAGTGATAGTCACACTATCATAGTGCATAGTGGTGGTCCCTTGCTTGTTGTCCCGGAACCGTGTGTACACAGCGGAAGTGAATCATGATACTCACCTCAGTGAGGCAGGCTTGGAGAGATCGGTGACCCCGGATGAGGTCTCAGAGAGGGGTCACAGAATAATGTCATGCGCACTGAGTGAGTGATTGGTGGGTGATGTGTTGTTGTCACGTGTAACACAGTGATTGCTGTGTGTTTTACGCTGATGGTGCGTATTTTTAAAGTTCCCAGAGTGTTCAGAGATAGAGAGAGAGAGAGAAGGGGAAGACGGGGCTGGGGGACGGGGGGGGGGGGGGGGGGGGGGGGGGGGGGAAGAAGGAAGAGAGAGAGAGAGAGAGGGCGGGGGGAGGGAGAAGGGTTGTGGTTTCTAATTAAATATAGTTATAGACAATGTTTTCGATGTAGAAGTGTTCGTAAAATGCTCAGTATGATGGCTTTGTAAAAAAAAAAAAAAATGTATCCTGTTACGCACAATGTCAATTAAATGGCAAGCTTGATATCAGAGAGAGAGAGAGAGAGAGAGAGAGATTTCTGATGAAATCCCCATCTAAACCTGTATTACTTTCAGAATTACGAGTTCACACTTTAATCATATATTTTACTTCACTGTTTTGGTAAAATGGCGAACGTGTCTGTTTACATATCAGTCATTGAATTATCTACTCCCTTCGTACCAATTACCCATCTGCAGTAGTCATAACAATCATTCCTAAAACCGGTGATATTTATTGTATGAACTGATCTCAGAGTTTATAGGCACTGCAGTATTCTTTTCCCTGTACATCATCGGCCTATCTATTGCTTCAAGATGGCAGTAATGTATTTTACATGGGTTAGGGAAAACATATCTCAGATGTATTACAGTGTCATTTTATGACGCATTTACTGTCCGGGAAAACTGACGTCATTTATCAAGTTCATGTGATGTAACTGATGTGCAACTGTCTTTCTAAGAGGGCCAGTGATTTGTTGATGTTTTGAAAAGCCACAATGTGTAAAAGAAACTTACCCATAAACTAGCGTGTTATTGTTGATACTTTTGTTATTATTATTGTTGTTGCTTATGTTATTATTTTGTTGTTGTTGTTTTTTGGGTTTTTTGTTTGTTTTTTGGTTGTTGTTTTTTTAATTATTGTTTATTAATTTATTTATTTATGTACGCTTATAGTTGACTTCATCGCGTTTTTGCGCCTTATACATATTATTATTAGTAGTAGTAATTCTTTTTTTTATGTATTTATCTATTATTTATTTACCCTTTTTTTTCTTCTTTTTTTTTTTTTTTTGTTTCTCAAGGCCTGACTAAGCGTGTTGGGTTACGCT
>NC_134904.1:19511074-19513574 GCF_041734735.1 Babylonia areolata | reverse complement strand
TTCGGTGGTGTTCAGTGGTGCCTGTTCTGTTTTAACGTACTTAGGACACCACCTACTAAGCCCCCTACTAACGACAATAATGGCTTAGTCGCAGAGCCAGACTGAGTGGGCGTCTCTCCCAGAGTGGAGACCGCCACCACGTCCCTCAAACAACAGCCCCCCACCCCCACCCCCACCCCCCGCAAGCACGGGAGTGGAGGGGTATCGAAACTGAGGTCACCATGAGAGCAGGGCATGAAAAGTCACAGACTTTGAGACTATTTTGTTCATATTGATGACGATGAAGGAGAAGGAGGATGACGATGATGATGACGATGTTGCTATGGAGGTCCATTTTGGTTTGGGACTGCGTGACAAGGCTGTACTCTACGCTTCCTGTCATAATGATATCCCGGCGTTAACCAGGCCCGAGAGAAACAGACACTTGCAGTGTTGGTCAGGTAATTAGAGCAACACACCCAAAGACGCATCCTTGAAGTGGATGACACTCGACTGTGTGGTCCCAGTCTCCCCATTTAAGCCCACAGCACACTCAACTCTGGGTAGAAGCCGGCCACGGGCCGAAAAACCCACCTCCGCTGGGATTCGAACCCGCGTCCTGCCAACCGTTAGTCCGCGACGCTAACCACTTCGCCACGGCGGCTGGTAGATCATTTAAAGTTATATTTGAAAAAGAAAAATACATAACAAATGCTGATGAATATTGTTTCAGAGTGGCGTTGTCTCAGGCCAGATTTAATGTGCTTCCTTTTCCTTTAAATAATAATGTTAATAGATACACTGAAAATTATGTTTTAAAGCATTGTCCTTTTTGCCAAGGTGAACTAGAAAACGAATACCATTTGTTGCTTGTTTGTTCAGTATATATTGATTTACGGACAAATTTTTTTCAAGACTGTTTAAATATGTCTCTTAGTTCACTTCTTCGATCAAACAACAAGCAGAGAAACTGCCATGTATCAAAATTTATTTTCCATGCGATCAAAAGGAGAAATCATATACTCAGACCCAATTAAGTAGAATTAATGTCAAGTCCATGAACATTATGATATTGTGTCATCTATTCAAGTGTTATAATACCCCTTCCCATGTCCACCCCCAGTCCCCTGGTTTTGAATTGTGGTCCATGGCCAAAGTTCATTAAAACATTTTCGTTTTCGTTTTTTTCGTTCTCTCTCTGTCTCTATGTCTCTGTCTCTCCCCCCTCTCTCTCTGTTTGTCTGTCTCTCTCTCTCTCTGTCTGTCTGTCTGTCTCTCTTTTAAATCTTAAAAAAAAAATTTGTTTGCTACCAGATGAGGGAATATTGAACTATTGTTGTCACTAGTATTGTGGTCAGAAACTTACGGGAATTGTAATTCATTTTCGAGCTTTTTTTTCTTTCCATTTATTTTTTTAGATGACGTTTAGGAAGTTTACAAGGGTTGTAAATGGGATTTGAGGGGCAGCGGTGTGTGTGTTTGTGTGTGTGTGTGTGTGTGTGTGGGGGGGGGGGTGCATGTGTGTGTGTGTGTGTGTGTGTGTGGAGGATCGTGTACGTTTGTGTGTATTTGTTTGTGCTTGTATATCTGTGAAACTGCATGTTTGTTGCATATCTGTTGTACATGTGTTAGTGTATGTGTGAATGTGTGTCTGTATGTTTCACATTTATTTGCTTATTTATCATCATTATTGTCATTTTATTTTATCTTCGTTTATTATTATTATCATTATTATTATTATTATTATTATTATTATCATCTTCTTTTTTCCCTTTTTTCTCAAGGCCTAACTTATGGCGTTGGGTTACGCTGCTGGTCAGGCATCTGCTTGGCAAATGTGGTTTAGCGTATATGGATTTGTCCGAACGCAGTGACGCCTCCTTGAGCTACTGATACTGAAACTGATACTGAAGGTAAGAAAGGTGAATTCAGAAAACAACGTAATCTTGTGAATGCTTTGAAACGTTCAGAAAAAAAAAAAAACAACTTTCTTTCAAAAATTTATTTCCACAAAATTCAATTTGGGAAGCCATAAATCAGTTCAATAATAATCATAATAACACGCAATCCACAACACCTGACGACATATCAGCAGAAAACCTGAATACAGTTTTGTAACGTAGCTAACACAACAGCACGAACAAACACATCATCCCTTAATTCACCAGATATTCTCGAAACCTTTTGTAACACTAAAAATAGTTCATCAGACCTTGACATCCCTTTTATGGGTGTGCATGAAGTTTACAGAAAGTGACAACACAGAGGAGGACCAGTCAATCAAACGATTCACTGCAGTGCCTTTTACCGTCGAGCGACGTCGAGTCAGTTTCCACACGACCCAATAAAAACCTGTCGCCTGTCATGTTTGTGGGAAAACCCGTTCCTTGATAAAAAAAAAAAAACTTACATGTTTGTTTCCCCCCCCTAGTCCATTTCTGGTTTGTTTGCACAACGCCAACGACGACGGTTCCTTTTACAGTGGACAGAGTGAACCACTGGGTGAACCACTTGTGCTGAT
>NC_134904.1:19503574-19506074 GCF_041734735.1 Babylonia areolata | reverse complement strand
GGGGAGGGAGAGAGTTTCACGTAGTGTTGGTGTGTCCGCTTTAAATTATTCATAAAGCATTCATTCGATTGACGAACGATACCGCTATATTTCAGGTGACGTATCGACCACATGAATGCAACTGATCAACAGCGATAATTGTGGATACCGTTGGGGTTTGGGGTTGGTTTGTTTTTTGGGGTTTTTTTTTTGTTGTTGTTTTTTTTTGTGTGTTTTCCCCCTACTTCTCCAGAAATGAAGACCACGCTTACTTATTTTCATATCTGATATATCTTATTGATAAACAGTCAGACATCCGGATAGTTATGTGTCGCTTCTTATCAGGCTATACACTCGTTTCTCTCTCTCTCTCTCTCTCTCTCTCTCTCTCTCTCTCTCTCTCTCTCTCTTTTCCCACCTTTCTCTCTCCTCTCCCCTCCACCCTCTCTCTCTCTCTCTCTCTATATATATATATCCCCCCTCTCTCTCCCCCCCTCTCTCTCTCTCACTATATGTATATCCTCTCTCTCTCTCTCTCTCACTATATATTTACATATATATATCCCCTCTCTCTCTCTCCCTCAACATATATATATATATATATATATATATATATATATATATCCCCTCTCTCTCTCTTCTCCTCCTCCATCACTTCCCACCTCCCTCTACCCCCCCCTCTCTCACTTTCTCCTTCCCCCGTCCCCTCCCCCACCATTCTCCCTCCCCCGCCCCCTCTCAGTGGTGTAAAGCACTAAACGTGTGGGCCAGGCAGATAGGATATGATCGAAATAATCTTATGTATAATTCACTCGTTCAGGACCGAGTGCAATTGCACTCTTTATGGTGCAGGAATTCTTTGCTGCATCCTTGTTCAGGACTGCGTGCTATTGCACTCTTTATGGTGCAGAAGTTCTCTGCTGCATCCTTGTTCAGGACTGAGTGCTATTGCACTCTTTATGGTGCAGGAATTCTCTGGTGAATCCTTGTTCAGGACTGCGTGCTATTGCACTCTTAATGGTGCAGACATTCTCAGTTGCATCCTAGTTCACAACTGCGTGCTATTGCATTCTTTATGGTGCAGACATTCTCTGGTGCATTCTGGTTCAGGACTGAGTGCTATTGCACTCTTTATGGTGCAGACATTTTCTGGTGCATCCTTGTTCATGACTGCGTGCTATTGCACTCTTTATGGTGCAGACATTCTCTGGTGCATCCTTGTTCACGACTGAGTGCTATTGCACTCTTTATGGTGTAGAAATTCTCTGGTGCATCCTTGTTCAGGACTGAGTGCTATTGCACTCTTTATGGTGCAGACATTCTCTTGTGTATCTTTGTTCAGAACTAAGTGCTATTGCACTCTTTGTGATGAAGAAATTCTCTGGTGCATTCTTGTTGAGGACTGAGTGCTATTGCACTCTTTATGGTGCAGGAATTCTCTGGTGCATCTTTGTTCACGACTGAGTGCTATTGCACTCTTTATGGTGCATGAATTCTCTGGTGCATCCTTTTTCAGGACTGAGTGCTATTGCACTCTTTATGGTGCAGACATTCTCTGGTGCATCCTTGTTCAGGACTGAGTGCTATTACAGACTTTATGGTGCACGAATTCTCTGGTGCATTCTTGTTCTGGACTGAGTGCTATTGCACTCTTTATGGTGCAGGAATTCTCTGGTGCATCCTTGTTCAGGACTGAGTGCTATTGCACTCTTTATGGTGCAGACATTCTCTGGTGCATCCTTGTTCAGGACTGAGTGCTATTGCACTCTTTATGGTGCAGAAATTCTCTGGTGCATTCTTGTTCAGGACTGAGTGCTACTGCACTCTTTATGGTGCAGAAATTCTCTGGTGCATCCTTGTTCAGGACTGAGTGCTATTGCACTCTTTATGGTGCATGAATTCTCTGGTGTATCTTTGTTCAGGACTAAGTGCTATTGCACTCTTTATGATGCAGAAATTCTCTGGTGTATTCTTGTTGAGGACTGAGTGCTATTGCACTCTTTATGGTGCAGACATTCTCTGGTGCATCCTTGTTCAGGACTGAGTGGGAGTTCGTGCCAGCTGCGGGTGGGGTCAAACGATAGAAATGTGTGTGGAGGAAAACAAGAAGAAGAAGAAGGAAAAACCAACAGCAATGAATGAAGTACGTATCTAATATTGGAACTGGGCAGGGCGGGGGGTAGTTGTTGGGGGCGTGGGGGCGTGGGAAGAGGTGTAGGAGGTGGAGGTGGAAGAGGTGGTGGAGGAGGAGTTAATACAAGGGCGTGTAGTTCGCATTACAAACAGAAAGCACTCACTCAGGAGACTTTTTGCATAATTATGCTCAGCATTCAAGACATCACGTGAAGTTACATTGACACGTTAAATTTTGACATATTCAAGAACAATCAGCCAAAAACAAAAAACAAAAAAAGACCATAAAAAAAATAATAATAATAATAAGAGCTGTGAAATATCCCCTCTCTCTGTCTGTGTGTCTGTCCGTCCGTCTCTCTCTCTCTCTCTCTCTCTCTCCCCACCC
>NC_134904.1:19488574-19496074 GCF_041734735.1 Babylonia areolata | reverse complement strand
TGTAAAGGGGGAGGGAGGGAGGGAGAAGGGGGGGAGAGAGGAAGGAGAGAGAACTTGTAAAGGGGGAGGGAGGGAGAAGGGGGGGAGAGAGGAAGGACAGAGAACTTGTGAAGGGGGAGGGAGGGAGAAGGGGGGAGAGAGGAAGGAGAGAGCACTTGTAAAGGGGGAGGGAGGGAGGGAGAGAGAAGGGGGGAGAGAGAGGAAGGAGAGAGAACTTGTAAAGGGGGAGGGAGGGAGGGAGAAGGGGGCGAGAGAGGAAGGAGAGAGCACTTGTAAAGGGGGATGGAGGGAGAAGGGGGGAGGAGAGGAAGGAGAGAGAACTTGTGAAGGGGGAGGGAGGGAGAAGGGGGGTGGGGACAGAGAAAGAATGGGTGGGGTTCGGAGCGGAGCCAAAGAGAGAACTGGGGGAGAAAGAAATTTGGGAGTGAGAGAGAGAGAGAGAGAGAGAGAGAGAGAGAGAGAGACCACACACACTCTCTCTCTCGGGCACGCACGTACCACACAACTCGCGCACACACACACACACACACACACACACACACACACACACAGAGTAACACACACACACACGCACACACACACACAGAGTAACACACACACACACACACACACACACACACACACACACACACACACACACACACACACACACACACACACACACACACACACACACACACACACACACAGATTTCCATACCAGTTATGAAATGTGGGGAGTGACCCAGCGTTGGGTAAGAGGAAGTGCTGAAGTCAAGATGTCGAGCAGGGTCCTGACCATTGCAAGTTTCCATGAAAGTTGCGTTGTTCGAAGGGATTGGATTTGGGGATTGGGGGTCAGGGGGGTGGGGTGGGGAGGGGGGGGGAGATGGGAGTTAATCCCGGATGTTTGTCCGGGTTGGATATAATGTCCGCCTTGCGTTCCAAGGTGTGGGAGTGGGAGGGTGTGGGGAGGGGTCGAGGAAGGGGGCGGGGGGGGGGGCTGGGAAGGATATTGGGAGGGAGAGAGGGAAAGAGATAAAGGAAAAGAGAGGGAAAGAGGTAAAGGAAAGAGAAGAACTCGAACTCGAACATTTTAATGACTAGGCCATTTGCCCGTGACAAGGGGGTGGGGGTTGGGGGATCGGGAGGTAGGGAGTGAGGGAAAGAGATAAAGAGAGAGGGAGAAGGAGGAGAGAGAGAGGAAAGGAGAGAAGGAGGAGGGAGAGAGGAAAAGATATAAAGGGAGAGAGGGGGTGAGGGAAAGAGATTAAGAGAAAGAGAGAAGGATGAGGGAGAGAGGGAAAGAGATTAAGAGAGAGAGAGGAGGAGGATGGAGAGAAGGAAAGAGATTAAGAGAGAGAGAGAAGGAGGGAGAGAGGGAAAGAGATAAAGGGAAATAGAGGAGGAGGGAGAGAGGGAAAGAGATTAAGAGAGAGAGAGAGAAGGAGGAAGAGAGGGAAAGAGATAAAGGGAAATAGAGGAGGAGGGAGAGAGGGAAAGAGATTAAAAGAGAGAGAGAGAAGGAGGAGGAAGAGAGGGAAAGAGATAAAGGGAAATAGAGGAGGAGGGAGAGAGGGAAAGAGATTAAGAGAGAGAGAGAGGAGGAGGGAGAAGGGAAAGAGATAAAGGGAAATAGAGGAGGAGGGAGAGAGAGAAAGAGATTAAGAGAGAGAGAGGAGGAGGAGGGAGAGAGGGAAAGAGATAAAAGGAAATAGAGGAGGAGGGAGAGAGGGAAAGAGATAAAGGGAGAGAGAGACAGAGGGAGAGGGGAATAGAGATAGAGAGAGAGACAGAGACAGACAGAGAGAGAGACAGAGGGAGATATGAAAAGAGATAAAGGGAAAAAGAGAGAGACAGAGACAGAGGGAGAGAGGAAAAGAGATAAAGGGAGAGAGAGAGAGACAGAGGGAGATAGAGAAAGAGATAAAGGGAGGGAGAAGTGGCGAGAGAAAGAAAGAAAGAGACAGAGAGACAGAGAGGGGGGAGGGAGAGAGGGAGAGAGAGAAACGGAGAGAGGGAGAGAGAAGGGGGTGAGAGAGAGAGGGAGAGAGAGGGAGGGATAGAGAGAGAGAGAGGGATAGAGAGAGAAGGAGAAGGAGAGAGAGAGGGGGGAGACGGAGACAGATAGACAGAGACAGAGAGAGACAGACACACAGAGAGATAGACACACAGACAGAGATACCACTACCACTTCCCCTCGCCCCCCCCCACACACACACCCACCACGCGCACGCACACACATACAACATGTTTTTCAATTCTTTCCTCTTTTTCTTTCTTTCTTTCTTTCTTTTTTTCTTTCCTTCTTTTTGACTGACTTGTGTAAACAAAGTGAGTCTATGTTTTAACCCGGTGTTCGGTTGTCTGTGTGTGTGTGTGTGTGTGTGTGTGTGTGTGTGTGTGTGTGTGTGTGTGTGTGTGTGTGTGTCTGTGTGTGTGTCTGTGTGTCTGTGTGTCCGTGGTAAACTTTAACATTGACATTTTCTCTGCAAATACTTTGTCAGTTGACACCAAATTAGGCAAAAAAAAATAGGAAAAATTCAGTTCTTTCCAGTCATCTTGTTTAAAACAATATTGCACCTCTGGGATGGGCCAAAAGAATTAAAAATGAAGCCTAATTATATGTAAACTGCATTTACTGTTATATTTATATTTTTTGTATTCTCTGAACTTGGCACTTTGATCTGATATTCTGACACAACAACAAGAGCAGTCATTATTATCATTTTTTGTTCAAACAGGAACTTCTTTTGCTAAGCATGAAGTTTTATTTATTTTGCAAACGTTTTGGTGCAGATAGTAAAAAAGAGAAATTACTCTGTAATTAATGCTAGGAGACTTAATTTGCTTTAAACTGATCTTTCTCATCTTAAACATTACATTTTGAAATTATACTCAATACAAAAAAAGCTTGTGTGTTTTACTCTCAGTGTACAGGGCTTTCACTATGTTCATTCGCCCAAGTGGTCTTTTTCGGAAAATACTAAAATCAATATGACGAGTGGACTTTATAGATCTGCTGGCTGAGCCCTGAAGGTCATGGGCAAAATTCAATTGCGTACACATATTTATACACATTCAAAAGCGCGTGCTCATATTCTTCGCAAACGCGAACGACGCCATTTTGTTTCAAGTTGTTGACCTACCCGTTCAATCCTATATTCAATGGACAATACATGATAACATGTGATGGAAAGTTGGAGAAGGAGACCATTAAATATTTATTCAAAGAAAGATTTGTGAACGCCTCATCACTTACTGGATTATGCCCCAAACTGCCATAAAAAATATCCACAGAATCAGTCGGAATTCACAGTTAAAAATTGTAAACCATGCGAGTTAATACCCTTGAACTGATCACGATGAAACGAAAAAATTTCCAGTCTTGACTTCTCTCAAAATGAAGTCCTTTTCACTTCATACGACATTTAGAAGTACTTCTACTTGGCTCTACATGTTATTAGTTTAACAAAATACTAAATTTTAATGTCAACTTTAAAACTATTAAACTAGAATGAACATAAAAGAGAAATTGAATCGACCGTGTCGTACTACATTCCCGGTGGGTGTAACTAAACTTGTACATCTATCTAGATCTAGTGAAAACGGCTAAATGTTGCAGTGTGATTGCGGCGATAGCCAGTAAAAAGAATTTTTTATTGCCCTTAAAGATTTTATGAATGCCCAAAATACACCAGAATAATATGATTTAAACAGCGTTCTGACTGCGAATACCGCAATTGATTTATTGCCCTTTAAAAAAGTATATTCAAATATTAAATTTTAGAATGTCAGTTAAGGAGCCACGATAGTGTAATGGATAAGGCAGTTTCTTCTCACCCGAACACGCGGGGTTCGAATCTGGATAGGATTTTTTTTTTTTTTTAACGCGAAGCTTTATAATAATAAATACAGAACACATTTTAACGATTAGATTTTATTTTTAAGTGTGTCACAAGTGAGTCTTGAAGGCCTTGCCTCTCTTGTCTTTTCTTTTCTTTTACGTCTAGTATCATTTAACAATGAAAAGACATAAACATAGAAAATGAAAAACACACAAGCACACACACACACACACACACACACACACACACACACACACACACACACACACGCACGCACGCACGCACGCACGCACGCACGCACGAACACACACACACACACACACACACACACACACACACACATGCAGTCACGTGGGGAGGGGTGGAGGGAGGGGGGGTGGGCTGGGAAGGATATAGGGTGGCAAAGAGGGAAAGAGATAAAGGGAAAGAGATAAGGAGGGAGAGAGGGAAAGAGATAAAGGGAAAGAGAGAAGGAGGGAGCGAGGGAAAGAGATAAAGGGAAAGAGAGAGAGAGAGACAGAGGGAGGGAAGGAAAGAGATAAAGAGAGAGAGAGAGAGAAGGAGGAGGGAGAGAGGGAAAGAGGTAAAGGGAAATAGAGAGAGAAGGAGGAGGGAGAGAGAGAAAGAGATAAATGGAAAGAGAGAAGGAGGGAGGGAGAGAAAGAGATAAAGGGGAAGAGAGAGAGAGAGAGACAGAGGGAGAGAAGGAAAGAGATAAAGAGAGAGAGAGAGAAGGAGGAGGGAGAGAGGGAAAGAGAGAAGAATGAGGGAGAGAGGGAAAGAGATAAAGGGAGAGAGGGAAGGAAGAGGGAGAGAGGAAAAGAGAAAAAGGGAGAGAGAGAAGGATGAGGGAGAGAGGAAAAGAGATAAGAGAGAGAGAGAGAAGGATGAGGGAGAGAGGGAAAGAGATAAAGGGAGAGAGACAGACAGACAGAGGGAGATAGGAAAAGAGATGAAGGGAAAGAGAGACTGAGAGAGACAGGGAAAGAGATAAAGGGAGAGAGTGAAGGAGGAGGGAGAGAGGGAAAGAGATAAAGGGAGAGAGGGAAGGATGAGGGAGAGAGGGAAAGAGATTAAGAGAGAGAGAGAGAAGGAGGATGGAGATAGGGAAAGAGATAAAGGGAGAGAGGGAGAGGGGGAGATAGAAAGAAAGAAAGAGAGAGAGAGAGAGACAGAGGGGGAGGGAGAGAGGGAGAAGCAGAGAGAGAAACGGAGAGAGAGGGAGAGAGAGAGAGGTAGAGAGGGATAGAGAGAGAGGGAGAAGGAGAGAGAGAAGGGGGAGACGGAGACAGACAGATAGAGATACCACCACCACTTCCCATCACCGACACACACACACACACACACACACACACACACACACACACACACACACACACACACACACCACGCGCACGCACACACATACATGTTTTTCAACTCTTTCCTCTTTTTTTTTTCTTTCTTTTTTTTTCTTGTTTTCTTTTCTTTTCTTTTACGTCTAGTATCATTTAACAATGAAAAGACATTAACATAGAAAATGAAATACACACACACACGCGCGCGCGCGCACGCACAAACACACACACACACGCGCGCGCGCGCACATGCACGCAGTCACGCACGCCCACACACACACACACACACTCCCTCTCCCTCTCTCTCTCTCCTCTCCTCTTCCTCCCCTCTCCCCCCTCCCCCCCTCACTTCCACATCCACACCCACACACGCACGCACAGTCCACCAGCCTTTGAGCCGACCGTGAGGTCTCTGTGCTAAAATTAGCCACATTGCACCTCCGCATTCAACTCACCTTTCTATTTTGGGACCCGGAACGAGGGAAACCCCAATGTGTGTGTGTAGGCTTGCGTCCCCTGTGTATGTGTGTGTGTGTGTGTGTGTGTGTGTGTGTGTGTGTGTGTGTGTGTGCGTGTGTGTGTGTAAGCAGGATACCCCAAGCAGTGGTGACAGCTATATAATGCAGGAGATGACACCGCTCAGAATCACAAGTCACCGACTCTTCGTCAATCCTTTCGGATCTCATATCCTCGCTGCCAGCAAATCCACAGCTTCATACCAATAGTACGATTCAGGCATCATCCAGGCATTTATTCGAAGGAACTTGGTACGATCAATTTTTTTCTCCTTATTTTTCAAACATCTTACGTTTAAGCTTTCGTGAGTCTGAAATTGGCCGTCAGCTTTATTGCAGCTGTTGACATCAGTGACGTTGTTTTCAAACTTGACTGGAAGAAAGGAAAAGTCCATCTTGCTTGCTGCGCCAGTCATCATGGCTTCGTTCAGCGAGTCTTCTTTCTCCGCGGGAGTCCGCCGCTGTGTCCTCGTCGCTGCCGTTATCGGCTGTGTCCTCTGCTGCCTGCCCATGACGACGACGGCGATGCCGATGAAAGAGGTGGTGGGGGAGGGGATGAGGAGGGTGAAGGGGGAGCAGCAGCAGCAGGAAGAGCATCACAGAGAGAAACGGGCCGTCAACAAAACGACCTGCGCCCAGCCTGACAACCTGGAGTCCATGTTTCAAGCCATCAACTCTCAGGTGAGACCTGCCGTGTGTGTGTGTGTGTGTATGTGTGTGTGTGTGTGTGTGTGTGTGTGTGTGTGTGTGTGTGTGTGTGTGTGTGTGTGTGTGTGTGTGTGTGTGTGTTAGAGTAATCTCAAATAAATTTCAGTTTGTAAAATAAAATAAAAATTTTAAGTCCAATTTTCACTTTTTGTCAGATCATTATAATCGGCTAGGATTTCCACCAAAGATTACAATGCTCGGATTTCATTTGATTTTTTCTGCTTTTGTTTTTTGTTGTTCTTCTTCTGCTCCTCCTTCTTCATCTTCGCCTTCGTCTTCTTTTGAATTACCACCATAGTATCTCCGTTAAGATTTTGTCTTGTCTTTGTGTTTCTATCTATCTCTCTGTTTCTATCTCTATGTATCTGTCTCTGTGTGTGTCAAATAAACAGTGAACGGTAAACAAACGACCCGCCCCCCCTTCCCCCCACCCCTTCACCCTCTCTCTCTCTCTCTGTTCAGCTGGGCAACACGGAATTCCTGGGCAAGCTGCACAACGGACAAGCCATCAGCATCCCCGCCAGTGAAGTCAAGGTGGAGGAGGACGGCAACCCCAACGAGAACAAGACGTGCCCGACCTCCCTGACGACGGACCCCACGGCCCCTCTGGCTCACCGCAGCCTGTGCCCCTACTACTTCAACGTGCTGAACCTGCCTGACGGCTACTACCCCAGCAGCCTGAAGACCGCCAAGTGCAAGTGCCAGCAGTGTATCCACAACGACGCCTATGGCTGTGAGCCTGTCCTGACCCGGGTGGCTGTGCTGAAGCCGGTGGGCTGTCACCAGGGACTGCAGAAGTATCAGGAGGAGCTCGTCGACGTCAGCACCGCCTGCACGTGCGCCTCGGCCAGCAGCACGCAGAGCACCATCACCACCACCCCCTGGTGGGTGCAGTAAGGGGGGTAACGCTGTCAGCTCTGTACGCGACTCGTCAGTTTGTCATAGGACTCAACAGACTGCGTCCTCTGAGCAGCGGTCCGTTGGGTCGGTGTGACGACTGGTCAATGCAGAGTTGTCCCCCTGTAAACCAGCTGCCACAAGTGGTAATATTTGTGGTGGACAATGGTTCACTTCTCCCATTTATATATATATATATATATATATATATATATA
>NC_134904.1:19331074-19476074 GCF_041734735.1 Babylonia areolata | reverse complement strand
ACACACACACACACACACACACACACACACACACACACACACACACACACGTCACACACACACACACACACACACACACACACACACACACGTCACACACACACACACACACACACGTCACACACACACACACACACACACACACACACACACACACACACACACACACACACGTCACACACACAGACACACACACACACACACGTCACACACACACACACACACACACACACACACACACACACACACACACGTCACACACACACACACACACACACACACACACACACACACACACACGTCACACACACCCACACACACACACACACACACGTCACACACACACACACACACACACGTCACACACACACACACACACACACACACACACACGTCACACACACACACACACACGTCACACACACACACACACACACACACACACACACACACACACACACACACACACACGTCACACACACACACACACACACACACGTCACACACACACACACACACACACACACACACACACACACACACACACACACGTGACACACACACACACACACACGTGACACACACACACACACACACACACACACACACACACACACGATTTCCTGTTTCTGGTTCACAGAGTATCAATATCAGTAGCTCAAGGAGGCGTCACTGCGTTCTTACAAATCCATATACGCTACACCACATCTGCCAAGCAGATGCCTAACCAGCAGCGTAACCCAACGCGCTTCGTCAGGCCTCAAGAAAAGAAATATATATATAATAAATAAAATTAAAATAAAATAAAACCAAATAAAAAACACACACACATATATATATATATATATATATATATATATATATATAAATAAACCAACACTCTTTATCTTTCCACAGTGGCGGAAACATTGCACCGCACCACTTTATTTGCACAGTGACTCATGTGTGTGTGTGTGTGTGTGTGTGTGTGTGTGTGTGTGTGTGTGTGTGTGATACACATTCTTCTGAATGCCTCTTGTTTTATTTGTGAACGGGCTGATCTAGTTTTGCGCTGGGATACATCGATACAGTTGTTTTGTATCAATTTTCATTGTAACTGCCCTGCATTGCAGTTCAAGTTACACAAGCAGATGAATCAGTATGAATATACATTTGATGTATAACGACTACACAAGGATGCTGTGCCATCACACGTGGAGACGGAAGACCATTTCATAACTCATATCACATTGTCAAATGTATCTGGGTATAGCAGATAATCATACTGAACGAAGTAATAATCAGTCATAATGCAATAATCACGATTTCACATTTTCTTAATACTCGCGTGCGCGCGCGTACACACACACACACACACACACACACACACACACACACACACACACACACACACACACACACTCACTCACTCACTGACAATCACACACACTGCACACTTCCCACGCACACCTGAGACAGGATGAGGTTAATGTCAGGAAAAAAAAAAAGAGGAGAGACCCACATCCTGTTCGATCGTTCAAGCAGTTATTAGGAGTGGTCCACCAGAAAACCTGAATAATTGACAAGACAAAATAGACATAGCCCACCCTTCCCTGAAGCGATGAACTGCAGTGTGCACACTCCACAACATCAGTTCACGGCTAAAGCGTCAACTTGTCCTGTTCCCCAACCAACCAATCGCGCGCTGTGTCGCAAAGACGGAAGCTGAAACCGCGCACCCCAACTTTGAGGCAGCTGAAAAGCGCTGAATGTTGATGTCCACAGAGCTGTGAGTGATCCCAGCGGTTAACATTGTTAACGGCTATTTTTTGATAATAATAACAATAATAATCAGGCTTATGTTGCGCAGTAACCCAATGATCTACAAGATATACAAATTGAAGACGTAAAAGTATGTAAAGAAAGAAAAAAAAAGAGAATAAATGAACAAATAAATAAAACAAATAAACATAGCCTCACATCACTTTTGCTAAAATATACACATTTCAGACTAGTACTCACATCACACTGACTAAAACTGACATACTTCAAACAAAGTGACATAAAAAAAAAAATGTAGATCGTCACAAGCGATATCACAGCCTCCGTATCACATAGGTCCAAATCACAGAAAGACAAAACATATCACATTCACCCCCAGTCAAAACATGCACCAAGGAACCAGGCCTCGCAGAACCACATCAAAAATCAATATTTATCATATACTGTGTACATGTATTCTGTGTGTCTGTGCTAATGATATTCGGTAAGATAATTCGGCATAATCGTTGTTTCTTGTTATTATGCTTATTTCTTTCTTTCTTTTCTTTGCCCTTATTAATATAAAAAAAAAAGTGTGGTTTTCTCATAGAAAAAAAAAGAAAAGGAATATCTTTGCTCATTCCATACCACTCATAAAGAAAATTCAATCAATCAACCTCTCAAACAAAAGAATGTTGTTTGCCACGCTTACTTTTTTCCGTTTTTTTTTCGGGCCGCGAGCACGCGCGCGCATACACACACACACACACACACACACACACACACACACGCACGCACGCACGCACGCACACACACACACACACACACACAAACACACACACACACACACACACACACACACGCACACACACACACACTGACGCACACACACACACACACACACACACACACACATACGCACGCACGCACACACACACTGACACACTGACACACACGCACACACACACACACACACATACACACACACACACGCACACACACACACACACACACACACACACATACACACACACACACACACACACACACACACACACACACACACACACACACACACACACACACACGAGCAGGTACAACAACACACAACTTTTCTTTATTGATGAAGACGCAGCGAACACCTTGCTGAGGAGTTTGATCAGCTGTGAAGGACGACCAGGTGAATGATAACGCGGAAGTGGTGCTTGTAATCTGATAATAATAATGATAATAATAATATTAGTGTTCATTTAGCGCTGAATCTTGCGCCGAGACAAATCTAAGCGCTTTCACACCAGTCATTCACACGCATGCATAACTCTAAAACAGAAGAAAACTGAAGACAAGGAAGAGGAAGGAGGGTCGGGGGGGGGGGGGGGGAGAAGGGGGGGGGGGTTCTTGTGAAGAGGTGGGTTTTAAAGCCAGACTTGAAAGTGCTGAGTGCGGAGACCTGACGAAGCGAAAGAGGAAGTTCATTCCAAATCAAGGTCCAGAGACAGAGAAAGAACGTTGTCCAACAGTGGAGTGTTTGAATCTGGGTATGCGTAAACAGAGTGGATCCGTAACCGATCGTAGTGAGCGAGATGTAGTGCAGAGGTGAAGGCAGCCACAAAGATAGGAAGGGGCAGATTTGTGAATACATTTATAACATAGAGTGCTGATCTTATACTTTATTCTGTGTGAGACAGGGAGCCAATGGAGATGTAGAAAAATAGGAGTGATGTGCTCAGGTCTTTTCTTTCTGAGGACGAGTCGGGCAGCAGAGTTTTGTATGCGCTGAAGGGACTGAATGGATGAAGCAGGCAAACCAGATAATAGGGAGTTACAGTAGTCATGGCGAGAGAGAATGAGAGAAACGACAAGTCTAGATGTTGCGTCGGTGGACAGATATTTCCGAATGGAACTGATGCGTCGCAATTGACAGTAGCAGGAGTGTCAGCTCACAGCCCACAACCGGGTAGATCTGACTGGGGCTGACAGTCCTGGACAAGAAGACACGATAAACCGCCAAGGCCCCCCCTTGTGCAGCGTAGTGAACTGAGCGCACATGGTTCCGTAAAAGTGGAGGAAGCGGTCGATCTTGACCAGCTATAAATGACCACGAGGATCATTCAGTTCGAGGCAAAGGCAAGGCAAGGCAAAAGGTTTATTTCTTGTGTCCCACGGGAGCATCGAAACGTTACATACATACATATTTTACATATACCATACAAACAATACGAGTGATATCAAAAGAACAAAGAGGAAAAAACAAAAGACCAGTAGGCACCGCCAGTATACATCAATAAATAATTCGTCCTCATCTATTAACCACAGGCGTAGCTTTACCGAAAGGAACTACAAATAGAAGAGACAAATGCTTAGTTTTAACGATAATTTTTATTCTTTTTTTTTCTTTTGTTTTGTTTTGTTTTGTTGGGGGGGGGGGGGTTGTTTGTTTGTTTTGTTTTGGAAAGCAATAAGTGGAAATTAAGTGAGTTTAGGCGGTTTCTATAATATCTAGGTAGATACTTTTGTCTGTCACTTTCAAAGAGAGGACTCATCAGCAATGTCGGTAGTGTAACATTTATCACAGCTTCTTTCGTTTCTTGGTAAATTGTTGAAGCGCTGACTATTAACAGGCAAAGCAGGCTAGCCTAGAATGATCCAGGGTTAAAGTCCAGCAGAGGGGTAATAAGAGGGCTAATTACACCGGGGTTTATTTGAGGCTAGCCCAGAATGACCCCGAGGGTACAATTCAACGGGGAGGAGAGCTAGTTTAAGGCTGTCACACCAAACAGTTTCTTACAGTTCTACAATCAGCCGTTTCGCTGACTACTGTGTGCGGCGCGCGCACACACACACACACACACACCACACACACACACACACACACACACAGAGAACGTAGAAACAAGCTCCACGCTCTTTAGTGAACTGCTGTGTCTGGCATACACCACTGACCTCATTTCGTTGCGTCGTTCCTGTGCACTTCTACCCGCGGTGTCAAGCTGAGTTGGCCACCCCCCTATTCAACCACTCTAAGATAATTTTGTCCCTCGTCAAGATGAAATGAACAATATTTTGTCTCGAGAAGAAAGCGGTTAGAAACCATGATGGCTCGTTTGCCTTTGATAGTTTTTCGGCCCTCTGCAAATGTGGCGACGGTTCCTTTTCAAATTTTGTCACCCAGAAGCAGAAGAGAAGAAGAGGAACTTGAGAAGAGAGCGACTGAGCGAGCTAGCCGGAGAGAGAGACAGACAGACAGACAGACAGACGTGTGTGTGAGAGAGAGAGAGAGAGAGAGAGAGAGAGCGATGGGGAGAAACAAGGGTAGAGAGAGGGAAGGAGAGAGAAAGTGGTGGGAGAGCGAGAGAGACAGAGAGAGAGACACTGAGAGAGAGAGAAGTATGTAACAGAGAGAGGGGGAGAGAGAAGGGGAGAGAGGGAGGGGGAGAGAAAGTGGTGGGAGGGAGAGAGAGGGAGAGAGAGAGAGAGACACACACACACACACACACACACACACACACACACACAGAGAGAGAGAGAGAGAGAGAGAGAGAGAGAGAGAGAGAGCGCACAATGAATCACATAAAGAGAAACAACTACTTAACTACTAAACATTTAACATGAACAAAAATACAAATATCGACAACAAAAATGATGACAAATAACCAGCTGGATTGCTGAACATACCTTAGCATAAGTTAGGGATTCCTTGTCTTATTACATTAGATATACCTATAATATATATATATATATATATATATATATATATATATATATATATATATATATATATAGGGACCCTCTTAGACAATAAGCTGACTTTTGACAGAAATGTTGATCCCATTCATAAGAAATGCCAATCTAGAATTTTTTGTTTACAGAAACTTAGAAATGTTGGTATAAAATCAAATATTCTTCGAAGTTACCATCGATGTTGTATCGAGTCCGTGCTCACAGTTTCATTTTTGTGCTGGTATGGAAGTTTGGGAGTGAGGAGTAAGCGTGTTTTGAACGATGTCATGAGTGTGTGCAGTAAAATTGTGAGAGTGAAGCAAGCTAGTATGCAAGGGCTGTATGAAAAGCGAGTGGTTTAAAAAAAAAAAAAAAAAAAAGCAGGCAGATTGCAACTGACGACACCCATATTTTAGCAAAGTACTATGAGCTTCTGCCATCAGGACGACGCTACAGAACTTTTAAACTGAATTCCAGAGCTCTGAAGACTTTTATTCCACGTTCAATCCACCTTTTAAATTCTTGAAAACTCTGTGTGTGTGTGTGTGTGTGTGTGGTGTGTGTGTGTGTGTGTGTGTGTGTGTGTGTGCGTGCGTTTACTGAGCTTAAAACTGACGTGACAATTGGTTATTATGAATCTGCAATATGTAGGATGAATAATGTGCAATATGCAGGATGAATGTACAATGGAATATGCCTAATGTTAACGTTCATATTCTAAATATATTTTTGTTAATAATTACGATGTAATAATTAAGTGCAATGTTTTTAAAGCGAATATGTGAAATGCTTTTATTTTAGAACATATGTTTATTATTACTGTTCAATCAAGTAAACCGTGTGTGTGTTGTGTGTGGGGGGTGGGGTGCGGGTGTGTGCTGATTATCTGGTTGTGGTTTTTCCGCACCTGATGCAATTTATCTTTATTCTTATCTTATCTATCTATCATAATCAATGAGCAATATAGTAGGCTATGCTCATAGTTATATTCAAAATAATGTTTCTTAATTCTTCCTGTTTTTACATTAAGAATACTAGTTATTACCTGCAATGTGCGGATGAATGTATGAAACGGTGTATGTGATATTTTCACATTTGTGTCTTCGTTATATTCGTAAAAGCTGTTGTTGACTTTTACAGTTATGGTCCCCATGTAGTATATTTGTCTATGTTGTGATAATGAACCTGACCAAATTTCTATAGTTGGAGATAATAAAGTTATTCTTATGTTATCTCATCTTATCACGATGTTGTTGGTGGTGGTGATGTCATTGTTAATTTTGTTGTTGTTCAATATGTTCTTAACTGACGATTTTGCTGTTGTTGATGTTGTTATTGATGTTAATGTTAATTCAGTTGTTGTTATTAATGTTGATTTTGTTGTTGTTAATGCCATTGATGTTGCTGTTAATCTGACTGTTGTTTTTTAGTGTTGCAGTTGCTGTTGTTGCTAAAGTTAATGTGAGTGTTGTTAACTGCTAATCTTGATGTTATTGTTTTAATGTTAAAGGTTGTTGTTCTCAGTGATTGTTGTTGACCTTAACACTGCCGCTCTGGTTGTTGTTGTTGTTGTTGTTGTTCATGTATTATTAACGTTTTAATGCTAATGTTACTTTTACATTGCTGTTGATTTTATCTTCTTTTTTTTTCTTTTTTCTTTTTTTTGTTATTATTGTTCATGTTGCTATTAATGTAAAATGCTGTCGTTGTTGCTGTTATTTTTAATGTTGTTGATGTTGATGTCACTGTTGTTGATATTAGCGTTGTCGTTTATGTTGTTGTTGTTGTTCTCATACTGCTGCTACAACTTCAGCTGAACAACCGTTTCTGTTGCTGTTGACATTGTTGTGAGCGTCTGCATTTACACCTGGGGCCTTTTTAGACCTGACACCGCATGACCCAATACCACCCCCTTCCCGTCTTCCATCTCTCTCCCCCGCCCCCTACCTACCCCCCTCCCCGCCCCCCCACCCCCCTCCCCCCTCTATCTCCGCAAAACGGCAGGTACGGCTGTGAGGAGTGTTTCCGTGACTCTCGAAAGTGTGTCATGTGCCTGTACAAACCCTATGGTCTATGTACTGTAAACCATCTTGTAAGCGCCCACCCCTACTTTGCAGTTATTTTTCACCCTGAATATTCAATGTTAGCATCCTAAATCACTGCACCTATTGCTTACATCTCCATGGTTTGTAGGATGAAAAACGGGAAACAAAAACAAGAGGGTGGCACGTTAGTTTGGTGATGGAATTCCGCATCAAACTGAGTATAATAACGTACAAAATATTTGTATTTGCATTTGTATTTCTTTTTATCACAACAGATTTCTCTGTGAAATTCGGGCTGCTCTCCCCAAGGAGAGCGCGTCGCTATACTACAGCGCCCCCCCCCCCCACCCCCACCCCCCCCCCCCCCCCCACCCCCTTCCCCCCTATGGGGGGGGAGAAGGAGAGGCAGACAGAGGAAGAGATGGGAGGACAACATCCCAGAATGGACGGGCTTGAGGTTGAACGATACTGTCAGGAGGCAGGGGGGATGGGGGATTGTGGGCGTTTACTGAACACTGGTCGTTTACTAGATAGTTTACAGTAGTCAAAGGAAAAAGGGCGGTCGCTGCTCCCGTGACTTCGATAAACATCTCGTGTGTGCAGTGTTTGAAACTGTGCTATCTTGCTGGAGATTTAAACACCTAGTCCTCCACCCCCACCCCGGCCACCCTCACGCCACCCCTACCGGGCCCTTTCAGTTACCCCTCACATGCCTACTCTGAACCTTCCACACACACACACACACACACACACACACACACACAACAAAAAAGGCAACCCAGGCATGCCAGTAAATACATTCTTTTCCATGGCGTGTCCTTCACCGATTTGTTTGTTTGTTTGTTTGTTTAGTTTACGTTTACGTTTTTTTCTCTGTATTTAGGTCAGTCTGTACGTTAAACTGGGTAAACAGGTTTACGTGTTGTTGTTTTTTGGCAGAAGCCAGAGCCGCAGCCAGGCAAGGTAGACTAGGGAAGGCAGTGCGCTGGTTTTTTCTTCTTTATTCTTTCATTCTTCCAGACCAGGAGAGTCCTCTCTTTGTCTGGCACTCGCTCACTCCTTATATTCAGTTCCGCCGAACCGCAAAGTCAGCGCCGTGAAGCGACTCACGAAACCGGCCCTCCGCGAGCCTTGACGGAGGGGCCAAGCTTGTGTTTGTTTGACCAAATTTAGCGGCTTCTGACTTTCGGCTCGGGGAACTAACATAGACATATTATATATCACACAAAACTACAAGAGACGAGAATTTTCTTAAGATAAACCATTTTCTACAAAAATAATGTAGTTAAAAACTGTAAACAAAAAGAGTCACTGAATGAACTGACGAGCTTTTAACGAGTTCATGTATCATTTTTGTACATTACAACAATTAATACGTCGCGATATGTAATATAATTGCAACAGTTAAGTAACTGAAAATCCTGAATTTCCAACTATATAGAATCTGCTTCTAGAGTAAAGATTTTTTATGTCAAAATTCAAGTGAAAACTCAACGGACAGCTTCCGTGCTGGTACCGCTTGGCGGTGTTTTTGTGATCGACAATGAAATACTTCGTTTAAACCAACAACAACACAACTATACATGTATGATACGAATCAGATTGATAACAGAAATGTAAACATCTGCAAGACACGCTATAAAAATGTCTAGGTGTTGTAAAACCGTATTTTGCTCAAATCGGCACTGACGAATTCCAATGGCTTGAAGAAGAGATAGTTTTGTGGGGCCGAAATGCTGTCAGACATTTCGTACTATCGCATGCCTATAACTTAGGTGTACACGGAAAGCGGTATACAAGAAGAAAGCTTAATCATTTTCAATTTAATGCACAATCTAAATTCCACGGCAACTATATCGATTTATAGAAAACGAAGGTATTTTGTATGTTTCAACTGAGTGGATTTCGACTGAGATCGCGCCAAAATTCATTCACATAAATATTAGTTTAATAGTTATAGGCTACCTGGCCAAATGTTATCATTACAGTTGAGAAGTATGATCTTTCTGAAGTCCATTAACATAAAAACTATAATCTCATCTATAAGGAAGCGTTATAATTTAACAAATTGATGAAAAATCATACGGTTCCCTGTAAAGGGAGATAACTTGTGACCGATTTACAAACTTCTTTGGTAACCTTCGGCGAGTCACAAAAGTCGTCTGCTGAGCTGGCCCAACGAAGATTGTATAGCCAACCCGGCTACACCTGTATTTAGGTCAGTCTGTACTTTAAACTGGACAAACACGTTTTCGTTTTTTTCTCTGTATTAGGTCAGTCTGTACGTTAAACTGGGTAAACAGGTTTACGTTTTTTTCTCTGTATTTAGTTTTCCCCCACCCCCATCCCTCTCTCTCTCTCTCTCTCTCTCTGTCTTGTCTGTCTGATGTATGTATGTCTCTCTCTGTCTCTGTCTCTTTCTGTTTTTCTTTGCTTTGCTCTTCTTTTTCTCCTCCTCCTCCTCCTCCCCCTTCTTCTTCTTCTCCTCTTCCTCCTTCTTCTTCTTTTTCTCGTCCTCCTCCTCCTCCTCCTTCTTCTTCTTCTCCTCTTCCTCCTTCTTCTTCTTCCGTTGATTTTTTTTCTGTTGTTTTCAATTCTCGAATCCTTCAAGGCGCGCTGAAACACGTTCTGTAAAGGAAATGTGCCGCCACGAAATCTGCATATTCAGTTTCATCGGAAACCATTGCGTAAACGATGTCTGTAGACCGTGTGTGTGTGTGTGTGTGTGTGTGTGTGTGTGTGTGTGTGTCTATGTGCCTGTATTTGTATTTGTATTTATATTTTTTTCCTTTTTGTCACAACAGATTTGTCTGTGTGAAATTCGGGCTGCTCTCCCCAGGGAGAGCGTGTCGATACACTTCAGCGCCAACTTTTTTTTTTTTTTTTTTTTTTTTTTTTTTTTTGCCTGCGTGCAGTTTTATTTGTTTTTCCTATCGAAGTGGATTTTTCTACAGAATTTTGCCAGGAACAACTCTCAAGTTTGTTGCCGTGGGTTCTTTTACGTGCGCTAAATGCATGCTGCACACAGGTCCTCGGTTTATCGTCTCATCCGAATGACTAGCATCCAGACCACCACTCAATGTCTAGTGTAGGGGTGAGAAAATATCGGCGGCTGAGCCGTGATTCGAACCAGCGCGCTCAGATTCTCTCGCTTCCTAGGCGGACGCGTTACCTCTAGGCCACACTCTTGTGTCTGTGTCTGTATCTGTGTATGCGTCTCTGTGTGTCAGTGTGCGTCCGTGTCTGTGTGAGCCTGCGTTTTTGTCTGTCTGTGTAGTGGTATGTGATCACCGTCACCGTCACCGATCCCTCAGATTCCGAATCCTTTGGGGCGCCTTCGAAGCCGTTTGTCAACCACCTTTCTCCAGTCCTCGCGTCTCTCGGCCGCTCTCAGGGTGTCTCTCAGCTCCATGCCTGTCCACTCTCGAATGTTGTCCTCCCATCTCTTCCTTTGTCTGCCTCTTCTTCTTCCTCCCCTCACTGTGCCTTGTAAGATTGTTTTAGCAAGACCAGAGGAGCGTGTGACATGACCAAACCACTTCAGTTTTCGTTGTCTGGCGAGTGTTTTAAAGTCAGTATAAGGCCCGATTTCATTGCGGATGCGTCTCTTGACTTCCTCATTCGTGATGTGGTCTTTGTATGAGATGCCTAAGAGTCTTCGGAAGCACCTCATTTCTACAGCTCTTATTCTTCTCTCTAAGTCTGCTGTGAGGGTCCATGATTCGCATGCATATAAGAAGATTGACATGACCAGAGAGCGCATCAGTCTGATTTTGGAAGTGATGGCGATTTTTCTGTTTCTCCAGATGGGTTTGAGCTTGGTCATTGCGGCTGTGGTCTGGGCAATTCTTGACAGTATTTCTGGTTTTGATCCCTCGTCTGTCACGATAGATCCCAAATATTTGAACTGTGAACATTTTCAAGTTTCTGGTCTTTGATTTTGATTTCTTATGTGAAGTTGCTGTTTGTCATCACTTTTGTTTTTTCCCCGCTGATTTCCATACCAAATTTTGTTGATTTTTCTTCTAAGCGGTTCACTAAGTCTGTTAGTTCTTGCTCGTGACCAGCTAATCCGTCAATATCATCAGCGAAGCACAAGTTTGTGATTGTTCGCCCTCCAATGCTCACTGTTCCTTCATGTTCTTCTAGTGCTTCTTCCATGATTCTCTCAAGAAATAGGGCCGGGGTATGTGATGTGTTGCATTTATTCGCGTTATTGGTTATGCCTTGGTTTAGTTTATTTGTCCAATCATCATAAGACAAATCTGTCTCTGTATATTATTTCAAAACTAACACGTGTTAATGCCGCGGTATAGAATCACCGTGGCTGACGGGATACTTTTTTTTTTCCTCAGCGCAGTCAGTACTACCTGTATCAGTTATTATTATGGATAACCTCAGTCCCCGGCCCACTCTCACCCTCAACTCTCACTCCCAAGCTCCACTCGCCTCCCCCCCCCCCCCCCCCCTCCCCCCGGCCCCTTTTTTCGTACACTGATTAAAACAAACAAGAGTTTCGCCACCTTCCTCCCCTCCACCCCCCTCCCCACCCCGCCCCATTTTAACCGCACTTTTTAAAACAAACAAGAAATTCCCCCACTTTCCCCCACCTCCCTGCTCCCCCCCTCCTCCCTCCACCCACCCACCCACTCCCCTCCCCCCTTCCCCCCACACACCATAACCGCGCACTTTTCCACCACTGCTTGCCGCTGCAAATGTCAGCCAGTGCTGGGAAAGCAAACGGTTCTGTTGACATGATGATGTCATTTCCGTGCCGACCGCTCCCCACCGGCACCCGTTCACAACCGAAGGCTGCGCTGCACTCGACACCCGCAACAACGAACAAAGAGTGGTGGTTGGCACAGTGCCAGACTGTTCTGCAAATCACCATGACGCAGCATTTTTTTCCATTTTCATGCTGTCCGATCCCCCCCCCCCCCCCCCCACCCCCCCCTTCTTTCCCTCTCTCGCCTTCCCTCGTTCCTTTCCAGCAATGTCACGGTCAATGATTATTCATTATTATTAACCCCAGGGTCAGCCGCATGACGTCTGCATGACTGGTCAAGCGTGACATGCAAAGCCTCGTTACTTCGAGTATGATCTCTAAAAGTCAGGCTGAGAGCCGTTAATCAATATACAGGCGTCCTCACATGAGCTAATATGTATATATATTATATATGTAAGCTCATGTATATATATATTATATATATTTTATATATATATACATACAGAGAGAGAGAGAGAGAGAGAGAGAGAGAGAGAGAGAGACAAACATACGTACATATATACATGCATACATACATACAGAGAGAGAGAGAGAGAGAGAGAGAGAGATTGCCCAACTGTGTGATTAGCCATAGTGAGACCATGTAAATCAGGCCTCATTGTTCACACCTGGAAAGTCATAAAACCTTTTCGTACAACAAACAGTCTTTAAAAAGAAACAACTGGAAAGGGAGCTTGACCTCAAGTGAGATACCGCACGCACAACAGTCACAGAAAAATCCACAGCACTGTTAGTGGTCAGGAGCGGCCAGCAGTGGTCAGCGGTCAAGGAAAACACCTGCCAAAGACATCGTTTATGCGCCGGCGTGACCAACTAACGCACTCTGGACACTTTTGGGTTGTGATCAATAGTGTGGTAGGGGTTGTGGTCAGCAGTGGTCAGCATTGGACCTGAAGGAACATAGACCCGGAAGACAATGGGAGGTGGGGGGATGGGGGGGGGGTATACATGGCTGAATATAACTTTTGGGAATACAGGCCTGGAGGAGGGGGAGGGGGTAGACCTGGCTGAAAGTAACTTTGGGGAACATAGACCTGGGGGGTGGGGGTGATTAATTTAGACCTGGCTGAAAGTAACTTTGGGGAACATAGACCTGGGGGGGGGGGGTGATTAATTTAGACCTGGCTGAAAGTAACTTTGGGGAACATAGACCTGGGGGGTGGGGGTGATTAATTTAGACCTGGCTGAAAGTAACTTTGGGGAACATAGACCTGGGGGGTGGGGGTGATTAATTTAGACCTGGCTGAAAGTAACTTTGGGGAACATAGACCTGGGGGGTGGGGGTGATTAATTTAGACCTGGCTGAAAGTAACTTTGGGGAACATAGACCTGGGGGGTGGGGGTGATTAATTTAGACCTGGCTGAAAGTAACTTTGCGGAATACAGACCTGGGCATGGGGGTAGGGAGAGGGATTTTAGACTGGGGAGGCGGGGTGGTAGGATTTAGTCCTGGCTGAAAGTAACTCTCTCTCTCTCTCCCCCCCCCTGCCCCCCCCCCCCCCCACCTTCTCTTTCTTCTTTATTTCTAAAGTATCTGGTCCCTTTTATATTCTTTCCCTGTCCTCCCCTCCCCCCATAAACACACTAATAACCTACTTTTCCATTCACACACAGTTATTGGTCTGCTTTTCACTTCTTCGTACATCTGTAGACACTGAGTTTGCAAGATTTTAGTGCTGAATGCGTGTTTTTCTTTCTTTGTTTGTGTGTGTGTGTGCGTGTGTGTGTGTGTGTGTGTGTGTGTGTGTGTGTGTGTGTGTGTGTGTGTGTGTGTGTGTGTGTGTGTGCGCGCGCGTTTTATCTTCAGTTTAACGTCTATTCACTATAAGTGTTTTTAGACGGAAAGGAGTCAAGTAGTGGATAAAGGAAAGGGAGTGCATGTGAATATTAGTGTAAAGAAGTGTTCATGTTATGTATCAGAGGAAAGGTAGATTATTATAAGAAAAAGACTAAAGAGATTGTGGTGTGTATTGAATGAGATGTCATAGGGGTGGGGGGGGGGGGAGAATATGTATATGCATATCAAGTATTAACCTACAACAATGTAGATATAAATAATAACGTGTGTGTGTGTGTGTGTGTGTGTGTGTGTGTGTGTGTGTGTGTGTGTGTGTGTGTGTGTGTGTGTGTGTGTGTGTGTGTGTGTTTTCATTGCTCTGGTGTCTCTTTTGTCTGTTTGCCCCCCAACTCTCTCTCTCTCTCTCTCTCTCCACCTCTCTCTCTCTAAGTGATGATTAGGAACACACACACACACACACACACACACACACACACACACACACACACAGAGTACACACACACAACACGTAAACTATTACTTGTAGATGAAAACTGAAGAGAGTAAGTCATAATGACCTTCACTTTATTGGACATTTTGTATACTATGAATGAGTATTTTCTAACTGGAGTGTGGGAACATGGACGTTGTGTCGTAGTGTGGATCAAGACAACAATTTATTCTGTAGAGATCACAAAGTCATAAAAAGATTATATGTATATATATGTATATATACACTTTCCTCTCGGTATATCAGTGTTTTCCATACCTGGTCAAAAGCTCAAATGTTTGTTCCCGGATACCACCATTAGCTTCTACAATCACTTGTAATTCTGCTCCATGGGAGGGCGCCACCGCTAAACGGTCCCTGGCTGCCGGGTCACGTAGTTTATAGGTATTTTTTCTTCCTGCAAGAAAAAGGAGTCATCCTTTTAAGTTCGCTTAGGTCAGTGATCACCCAGGTCTATACTCCCCTGGATTTATTTTTTGTCAGGTCTGATAAGGTTTTCTGTTTTGCTTTGGACTGGAATCAGTTCAAGAAGTCAGTTGAGTTGCAGTAGACACCGTGGTTCGTTTCTCTTTGGTTTGTCTTGATTATCGTGTTCACAGTCCGTAAACCTGTGAGCATGGTTCCCGGCGATGTTTTCCTGTCCACCCCCCACCGGGCCCCCAACTCTCCCCCGCCACCCCCCCCCCCCTCCCCCATCTGTGTCCCTCTGACTTGACTTTGTCGGGTCTGATTAGGATTTCTGGGCCCAGATCAGCTTAGGTGTCATGGTCAGTTGGTGGTTTCTAGCTGGCCGGGTGATTTCATTCATAAGTGTTTTTCTGTTCTGCACGTTTTATTAAGTTAGCCTTTTCGGCAACTGTTTCGTTGTACATTGGCATTCGAATAGTCAGCGCGAAAATTACAATAGGCCTACTTGTGTGGTTAATTGGCCCTTGGCTTCTTCGATTCCCGCCCCACTTCTTATATAGTCTGTCTCCGTCAGGCAAACATGATTCCCGCCTCAGTTCTTATATAGTCTGTCTCCGTCAGGCAAACATGGTTCCCGCCTCAGTTCTTATAGTCTGTCTCCGTCAGGCAAAGATGGTTCCCGCCTCAGTTCTTATAGTCTGTCTCAGGTAAGCATGATTCCCGCCTCAGTTCTTATAGTCTGTCTCAGGTAAGCACAGTGATTCCCGCCTCAGTTCTTATTGTCTGTCTCCGTCAGGCAAACATGATTCCCGCCTCAGTTCTTATATAGTCTGTCTCCGTCAGGCAAACATGATTCCCGCCTCAGTTCTTATATAGTCTGTCTCCGTCAGGCAAACATGATTCCCGCCCCAGTTCTTTTGTCTGTCTCCGTCAGGCAAACATGATTCCCGCCTCAGTTCTTTTGTCTGTCTCTGTCAGGCAAACATGATTCCCGCCTCAGTTCTTATAGTCTGTCTCCGTCAGGCAAGCATGGTTCCCGCCTCAGTTCTTATAGTCTGTCTCTGTCAGGCAAACATGATTCCCGCCTCAGTTCTTATAGTCTGTCTCCGCCAGGCAAACATGATTCCCGCCTCAGTTCTTTTGTCTGTCTCTGTCAGGCAAACATGATTCCCGCCTAAGTTTTTATAGTCTGTCTCAGTTAAGCATGATTCCCGCCTCAGTTCTCATTGGCTGTCTCAGGTAAGCACGATTCCTGCCTCAGTGGGAGTGTTTACCGGTGTAGTATCCCAGATTGTCCCCCACCTTGAAACGTCCACGGGGGACAAATTGACCGCTGGAAACGTCCCCCGGGGACTTTTTCACATTTCATAATGTCCCCTGCGGACATTGTTAGCGGCCAAAATGTCCCCTTCCTTCCTTGGGTTTTAGCCTCGATCTGAAATGTCCCCCTTACCCTGAAAATGTTCTCCCCATGTGTCCCGTAACGTCCCCTTTGCCAAAAATGCCCACCTGTGTGAGTGTGTGTGTGTGTGTGTGTGTGTGTGTGTGTGTGTGTGTGTGTGTGTGTGTGTGTGTGTGTGTGTGTGTGTGTGTGTGTGTGTGTGTGTGTGTGATTGTGTCTGTAATTGTCTTCAGTTGTCTTATGCGTGCATGTGTGTGTGTGCCCGGAGTGTGTGCGTGGGAGGGGGGCCGAAGAGCGTGTGAATGTGTGTCTGTATGCATATACGTGTGCGCGTGTAGGTATATGTGAAAGTTATTTAAGTGATAAAACCATTTTTCAATGCAAAATCTTTTTGTATTTTTTTAATTTGTATTTTGTATTTCTTTTTATCACAACAGATTTCTCTGTGTGAAATTCGGGCTGCTCTCCCATGAAGGGAGAGCGCGTCGCTACACTACAGCACCACATTTTTTTTTCTTTTTTCTTTTTTTTCCTGCGTGCAGTTTTTTTTAATTTGTTTTTTCTGTTATCAAAGTGGATTTAAAAAATAAAAAAAATTTTTTTTACAGAATTTTGCCAGGACTGAATAACCCTTTTGTTCACGTGGGTTCTTTTACGTGCGCTAAGTGCATGCTGCACACGGGGCCTCGGTTTATCGTCTCATCACAATGACTAACGTCCAGAATACCACTCAAGGTCTAGAGGAGGGGGAGAAAATATCGGCGGCTGAGTCGTGATTCGAACCAGCGCGCTACTGAGGATTCTCTCAGCAGAGGGGACGCAACGGGGTACAAGGGGGTGACATTTTCAGCCTGTAAGGGGGACATTTCAAAACGAGGCTAAAACGCAAAAAGGATGACATTTTGGCCGCTGAAAATGTCCGCATGGGACATTATGAACGGTGAAAAAGTCTCGTGGTCAAATTGTCCCCCGGGGACGTTTCCGGGGTGGGGGACAGTCTGGGATGCTACACCGGCATACATTCATATATGTCTGCACACTCACACACACACACACACACACACACACACACACACACACACACACACACACTGAAAGCGGCAATACACACGCCCTTTCTAGTCAGTCAATTTAGATGAGATATTTTATACCATTCTGAGATAGTTTGTTGTTTTTTTTTTTTAACTCATGCCTATAGATATATAGGCCTACATAAATATAACCAATGCAGTTAGTGATTAACCATGCACCTTTTTGATAGGCCTACTTTTTAGTAGACATTTTCTATTTTTGATTGAAGGACAGCCAAATTGCAAGGTTAATCAGTACCTTTTTCTTTTCTTTTCTTTTAAACATTTAAAAAAAAATCTCGATCACCATGCAGTTTCAGTACATTTAACTGAAAAATCAGTTTAGAATCGCATCACTGATAATATGGTAGCACTGAGTCCATCGAAGGTCAACACAAGATCAGCGCGGTGTGTTATAATTGCCCGTGTGTGAGCAGATTGACTATGGGGGCCAATTTTCTGACACCGTACATCGACAACTCGACCGACGCGGCCTCGAAAAACCCCACTGTGCGCGTGCGAGCAGTGAAAGCCGGCAATAACGGTTTGGAGTTCAGTCCACCAAAAGCCACACACATCTCTCCGACACTCGTTGCATCACGAGGTTCAGAAAGGTTGACTTTCGACGAGCAACTTAGCGTTTTCGTAAATTATATCAGTGAACAGCTCTGTTCAGAATGGAGAGAGAGAGTGAAGTGAGAGAGAACTGGAGCAAGAAAGTGGAGTATCTGCTGGCCATCATCGGTTATGCAGTCGGTCTTGGTAACGTATGGCGATTTCCGTACCTGTGCTTCGAAAGTGGTGGAGGTAAGCATCATGATATACTGTTTACTGGCTGGCCCCATTCATGAATGAGCTTACGTCACTGTTCGTCAGTTTTATTGAGAAGTGACATGTGATATGACGAATCGGCTTTGAACGGTTTTTAATCCACTATGTATGTTGGTTGATGACATTTTGAGCCGTTTGGGGAAATGATGGATGCTTTGTTTGATTTTCATTGTCATTCACATTATCAGTGTGACCGAGCAGCTGGGGACAGCACCAGCCGTACTGATGAAATCGTTCTGCCACAGGAGGGGGAAGGGGAAAGGGGTGGTGGTAATTAGGGGTGAGGTAAATCTCCTGTAAACTGGGAAAACAACAAAAACAACAAGAAAAACATCAGAGAGAGAAAGGACGACCACACCCTCAACCGTTTCTTTGTCAGTTCAGTCAGAGAATTATGTAAGTTGAGGTAAATCATTCTGTTATGTGCAAGTTTCGGTTTCTCAAGGAGATGTCACTGCGTTAGGACAAATCCATATTCGCAACACCACATCTGCAAGGCAGATATCTGACCTGGAGCATAACCCATCACACTTGGTCAGGCCTTGAGTGCATGCTTATTATAACTGTGTATCCATCAGGGTGGATTTTCTGCTGTAGAAATTTGACAGAGGACATCACTTACTCACGTCACCATGGGTTCATTGTACACAGGACCTCATTTTATCATCTCATCTAAGTGACAAGGGGGGTTGGGGGGGGGGGGGGGGGAGTTGTACATTGGTGGGGAGAGTTGTACATGGGTGAGGGTGGGGTGAGTTGTACATGGGTGTGGGGGGGAGTTGTACATGGGTGGAGGGGGGAGTTGTACATGGGTGAGGGGGGGAGTTGTACATGGGTGTGGGGGGGGGGGGGTGAGGGGGGGGGAGTTGTACATGGGTGGGTGGGTGGGTGGGGAGTTTTACATGGGTGGGAGGGTGAGGGGGGGGGGAATTGTACATGGGTGAGGGGGGGAGTTGTACATGGGTGAGGGGGGGGGGGGTTGTACATGGGTGAGGCGGGGGGGAGTTGTACATGGGTGGGTGGGTGGGTGGGGAGTTTTACATGGGTGGGGGGGGGGAGGAGTTGTACATGGGTGGAGGGGGGAGTTGTACATGGGTGAGGGGGGGTGTGTGTTGTACATGGGTGAGGGGTACGGTGGGGGGGGGGAGTTGTACATGGGTGAGGGGGGAGTTGTACATGGGTAGGGGGGGTGGTGGTGGTGAGGGGGGGAGTTGTACATGGGTGAGGGGGGGAGTTGTACATGGGTGGGTGGGGGAGTTGTACATGGGGGAGGGGGGGGGAGTTGAACATGGGTGGGTGGGGGGAGTTGTACATGGGTGGGGGGAGTTGTACATGGGGGAGGGGGGGAGTTGAACATGGGTGGGTGGGGGAGTTGTACATTGGTGGGGGGAGTTGTACATGGGGGAGGGGGTGGAGTTGTACATGGCTGGGTGGGTGGTTGAGTTGTACATGGGTGAGGGGGGGAGTTGTACATGGGTGAGGGGGGAGTTGTACATGGGTGGGTGGGTGGGGGGGGAGTTGTACATGGGTGAGGGGGGAGTTGTACATGGATGGGTGGGGGGAGTTGTACATGGGTGGAGGGGGGAGTTGTACATGGGTGACGGGGTAGGGTGGGGGTGGGGGGGGTAGTTGTACATGGGTGAGGGGGGGGTTGTACATGGGTGAGGAGGGAGTTGTACATGGGTGAGGGAGTTGTAGTACATGTGGGGGGGGAGTTTTACATGGGTGAGGGGAGTTGTACATGGGTGAGGGGGGGGTGAGGGGGGGAGTTGTACCTGGGTGGGGGGAGTTGTACATGGGTGAGGGGGGGGAGGTGAGGGGGGGAGTTGTAGATGGGTGAGGGCAAAATGATTGCTGTAATCCCACATGTCCATTACCCCTGTTCTCCTGTTCCTGTGTGTACTAAATATATATTGAAAAAAATAACAAATGAAAACATGCACTGTCTGTCTGTTAGTACCACTGCTAGTTTTAAAATGAGATGTCTGTTGCTATGATTAATTCTGTGATTGAATATCATCTGTTACTAATAGTAATGGCAGATTGTTTTTAGAATGAAATACCTGCAGTACGTGTTGGTCATTAAGCAGGGTTAATTGTAAATTAATCAGCAAATATCAGTGTTGCTTATTAAAAACAGTAATATGATTATATACCAGTGGAGACAAAAGCAGAACATAGAATGTGGTTGACTTACCAGTCATAAAAGCCCAAATCAAAGCCAGTTATTACAATGAAAAGGAACAAAAAAACAAAACAAAAAAAAGCCTGGATAAAAAATTAGATAATAATCCAATGTATTTCTTACCAAAAGAAGTATTTCATCTGACTGATAATAAAAGTAAATCAACTTTCTTTATTTCTCAGTCATTTATCTAACATACCGTCTCTGTTGACTTTATTGTAATCGTGATGATGCTTCAACAACAACACTACAAAATTAACCATTCTGATTTGGACTTGTTTTTAACACAGTGTGACCATTTACACCAGTCCAGTATTTTGAAATCCTGACACATCTGTGCAGTTCTTTAATTCGACAGAACACACCTTGATTCAGTTCTTTAACTATACAGACCATACCTTGATTCAGCTCTTTAACTTGACAGAACACACCTTGATTCAGCTCTTTAACTTGACAGAACATACCTTGATTCAGCTCTTTAACTATACAGAACATACCTTGACTCAGCTCTTTCACTATACAGAACATACCTTGATTCAGCTCTTTAACTATACAGACCATACCTTGATTCAGTTCTTTAACTATACAGAACATACCTTGATTCAGCTCTTTAACTTGACAGAACATGCCTTGATTCAGCTCTTTAACTTGACAGAATACACCTTGATTCATCTCTTTAACTTGACAGAACATACCTTGATTCAGCTGTTTAACTTGACAGAATACACCTTGATTCATCTCTTTAACTTGACAGAACATACCTTGATTCAGCTGTTTAACTATACAGAACATACCTGACTCAGCTCTTTCACTATACAGAACATACCTTGATTCATCTCTTTAACTTGACAGAACATACCTTGATTCAGCTCTTTAACTTGACAGAACACACCTTGATTCAGCTCTTTAACTTGACAGAACATACCTTGATTCAGCTCTTTAACTTGACAGAACATACCTTGATTCAGCTCTTTAACTTGACAGAACATACCTTGATTCAGCTCTTTAACTTGACAGAACATACCTTGATTCAGCTCTTTAACTATACAGAACATACCTTGATTCAGCTCTTTAACTTGACAGAACATACCTTGATTCAGCTGTTTAACTGACAGAACATACCTTGATTCAGCTCTTTAACTTGACAGAACACACCTTGATTCAGCTCTTTAACTTGACAGAAACATACCTTGATTCAGCTCTTTAACTTGACAGAACATACCTTGATTCAGCTCTTTACTTGACAGAACAGCACCTTGATTCAGCTCTTTAACTTGACAGAACACACCTTGATTCAGCTCTTTAACTTGACAGAACATACCTTGATTCAGCTCTTAACTAGACAGAACATACCTTGATTCAGCTCTTTAACTATACAGAACATACCTTGATTCAGCTCTTTTAACTTAGACAAACTAACAACCTTGATTCAGCTTTTAACTTGACAGACATACCTTGATTCAGCTCTTAATCTGACAGAACATACCTTGATTCAGCTCTTTAACTTGACAGAATACCTTGATTCAGCTCTTTACTTACAGAACACACCTGGATTCAGCTCTTTAACTTGACAGAACACACCTTGATTAGCTCTTTAACTTGACAGAACATACTGATTCAGCTCTTTAATTGAACATACCTGATCAGCTCTTAACTTGACAGAACAACTTATAGCTTTAACTTGAAGAACACCTTTTAGCTCTTTAACTTGACAGAACTACCTTGATTCAGCTCTTTAACTCGACAGAACATACCTTGATTCAGCTCTTAAGTTGACAGGACATACCTTGATCCAGCTCTTTAACTCAACATACCTTGATTCAACTCTTTAACTTGACAGAACACACCTTGATTCAGCTCTTTAACTTGACAGAACATACCTTGATTCAGCTCTTTAAGTTGACAGAACGTACCTTGATTCAGCTCTTTTACTTGACAGAACACACCTGGATTCAGCTCTTTAACTTGACAGAACACACCTTGATTTAGCTCTTTTAACTTGACAGAACATACCTTGATTCAGCTCTTTAACTCGACAACATACCTTGATTCAGCTCTCTAAGTCGACAGAACATACCTTGATTCAGCTCTTTAAGTTGACAGGACATACCTTGATCCAGCTCTTTAACTCAACATACCTTGATTCAGCTCTTTAACTTGACAACATACCTTGATTCAGCTCTCTAAGTCGACAGAACATACCTTGATTCAGCTCTTTAAGTTGACAGAACGTACCTTGATTCAGCTCTTTTACTTGACAGAACACACCTGGATTCAGCTCTTTAACTTGACAGAACATACCTTGATTTAGCTCTTTTAACTTGACAGAACATACCTTGATTCAGCTCTTTAACTTGACAGAACATACCTGGATTCAGCTCTTTAACTTGACAGAACACACATTGATTCAGCTGTTTAACTTGATAGAACACACCTTGATTCAGCTCTTTAACTTGACAGAACACACCTTGATTCAGCTCTTTAACTTGACAGAACACACCTTGATTCAGCTCTTTAACTTGACAGAACATACCTTCATTTAGCTCTTTTAACTTGACAGAACACACCTTCATTTAGCTCTTTTAACTTGACAAAACACACCTTCATTTAGCTCTTTTAACTTGACAGAACATACCTTGATTCAGCTCTTTAACTATACAGAACACACCTTGATTCAGCTCTTTAACTTGACAGAACATACCTTCATTTAGATCTTTTAACATGACAAAACACACCTTCATTTAGCTCTTTTAACTATACAGAACATACCTTGATTCAGTTAATGCAGTCTCCTCCATTCCTCCTTTCACCCCAGCCATCACCTTTTTATTTCCCTACATATCACTTCCACTCACTCTCCTCCATGTAATATATATATATATATATATATATATATATATATATTCCATTCCAAGTTTCACCACTACCTGAAAGAGATTTTTCTTTTGGTGAGGTGAAATCCACTGAGCTGAGAATAAATTTAATTCATAATATAAGCTGCATATCCGAGTCTGGCGTTCACCACTATCTGAAAATTGATTTTCCTTTTTTAATTGGGTGTGCTGATAATAAATTTAATGTCATAACCATCTTGGGTTGACGGTGTTTTCTAATGAAATGAAGGAAGAGATATGTCTGATCTTATTTCAGGGAGGGGGACTTTTTTTTTATATGACATATGATATTAAAACTGTGTGTGTGTGTGTGTGTGTGCCAGCATGCTCGCGCATGTGGTGTGTGTGTGTGTGTATTTGTGTGTGTGTGTGTAAGTACACATGTGTGCACGTCGGCATGCATGCACATGCGAGTCGTGTGTGTGTGTGTATGTGTGTTTGCGAGCATGCGCGAATGTGTGTGTGTGTGTGTGTGTGTTTGTGAGCATGCGCACATGTGGTGTGTGTGTGTGTGTGTGTGTGTGTGTGTGTGTGTGTGTGTGCTGGGGAGGAATGTTAAAGTCTGAGACTGTGGGGAATAAAAAAAAAAAAAAATGAAAAGTTTGTTTTCCCTCATCTTGAGATCATGCACTTTCTTATTTTATATATTTTTCTATCCTGTTGTTTATGAATTTATGGCCTCCCATGTGTGAACCATGAAGCCTAATTCACATGGTCTCACCAGTCACTCACACATTTAAGCCAGTTATATTTTGGCAGCTTGTGTGAAGAAGCATAAAAAGTGATTGACAGTTTTCAGCTGAACTTTAAAGATTGTGCTTGGTGGAGCCTTGCAGGAAATCCGTCATACTATTGTGCTTGGTGGAGCCTTGCAGGAAATCCGTCATGCTTGGCCAGTCAACAGTGCACTGGTGATAATGTAGTAAACCGTGGCATTGGTAGTTGATGACCATGATATTGATTGAAAGGAACGAAAGGAGGAGACAGGGAAAGGGAAGAAACAGAAAAGAAAGAAGGAAAGAAAGAAAAGAAAAGAAAAAAAAAAAAAAAGGTTCATGGACAGCATGAGTATGGAAAATGCAAGGTCATGGTGATCTGCAGAAGTTTCTTGGCAAGTGCGTCTACAGTTGGTGGTGTTGAACGTGATTAGTCTTGGTTTTGAGTGGGCATCGTTGGCAGTGGCCTAGAAATGACGTAGACGTATAAACATAGCCCATTTGCTGTCCATGACTTGCAGATTTTTTTTACGCATGCACTGGTTAAGCGCTGGGTTTGGAGAAGGAAGTTGGTGCAGGGCTTAACTTAAATAAATCATGTTTGACGCCCTTCCCATGCTTTTTGTCATCTGTGTGATTATGCAATGTTGTTTCTTTGAATGAAAGAAAAAATTGTTTTAGCAAGGAACTTTTGTAAAATAGGCAAGCTCATGTTTGTTTTGATTGAAAAAAATTTTTTTTTTTTTTTGATCAGAAAGGGAGGCGAGTGGGGAAGTGGGGGTTGGGGAACTGGATGGGTGGGGGTGGGTGGGGAACTAGGGGGTGGGTGGGGAACTGGGGGGTGGGGGTGGGTGGGGAACTGGGCGGGTGGGGAACTGGGTGGGTGGGGGTGGGTGGGGAACTGGGCGGGTGGGGGTGTGTGGGGAACTGGGTGGGTGGGGAACTGGGTGGGTGGGGGTGGGTGGGGAACTGGGCGGGTGAGGGCGGGTGGGGAACTGGGCGGGTGGGGAACTAGAGGGTGGGGAACTGGGTGGGTGGGGGTGGGTGGGGAACTAGGGGGTGGGTGGGGAACTGGGCGGGTGGGGAACTGGGTGGGTGGGGGTGGGTGGGGAACTGGGCGGGTGGGGAACTGGGTGGGTGGGGGTGGGTGGGGAACTGGGCGGGTGGGGAACTGGGTGGGTGGGGGTGGGTGGGGAACTGGGCGGGTGGGGAACTGGGTGGGTGGGGGTGGGTGGGGAACTGGGTGGGTGGGGGTGGGTGGGGAACTGGGCGGGTGGGGAACTGGGTGGGTGGGGGTGGGTGGGGAACTGGGCGGGTGAGGGCGGGTGGGGAACTGGGCGGGTGGGGAACTAGAGGGTGGGGAACTGGGTGGGTGGGGGTGGGTGGGGAACTGGGCGGAACTGGGCGGGTTGGAAACTGGGCGGGTGGGGGTGGGTGGGGACCTGGGCAGGTGGGGAACTGGGGGGTTGGGGGTGGGTGGGGAACTAGGGGGTGGGGAACTGGGCAGGAGGGGGTGGGTGGGGAACACACACACACACACACACACACACACAGACACACACACACACTCACTCAGACAGAGACAGACAGACAGACAGACAGACAGACACACACACACACACACACACACACACACACACACACACTCATTCTCTCTCTCTCTCTCTCTCATGATGGATTTCACTTTATCACATTTTAATGTATGTACTAATTTGATAATATTGTTTAACTATTATTATAGGAGGAATGTGGCATAACGGTTAAGATAAAGAGTCAGTACAGAAAGTCCCTGAGGGTGTGTGTATGTGTGTTTGCGAGCATGCGCGAATGTGTGTGTGTGTGTGTGTGTGTTTGCGAGCATGCGCGAATGTGTGTGTGTGTGTGTGTGTGTGTGTTTGTGAGCATGCGCACATGTGGTGTGTGTGTGTGTGTGTGTGTGTGCTGGGGAAGAATGTTAAAGTCTGAGACCGTGGGGAATAAAAAAAAAAAAAAAAAAAAAAAAAAAAAAAAAAAAAAAAGATGGCAGAAAAGTTTGTTTTCCCTCATCTTGAGATCATGCACTTTCTTATTTTATATATTTGTCTATCCTGTTGTTTATGAATTTATGGCCTCCCATGTGTGAACCATGAAGCCTAATTCACATGGTCTCACCAGTCACCCACACATTTAAGCCAGTTATATTTTGGCAGCTTGTGTGAAGAAGCATAAAAAGTGATTGACAGTTTTCAGCTGAACTTTTGAGATTGTGCTTGGTGGAGCCTTGCAGGAAATCCGTCATGCTTGGCCAGTCAACAGTGCACTGGTGATAATGTAGTAAACCGTGGCATTGGTAGTTGATGACCATGATATTGATTGAAAGGAACGAAAGGAGGAGACAGGGAAAGGGAAGAAACAGAAAAGAAAGAAGGAAAGAAAGAAAAGAAAAGAAAGAAAAAAAAAAGTTTCATGGACAGCATGAGTATGGAAAATGCAAGGTCATGGTGATCTGCAGAAGTTTCTTGGCAAGTGCGTCTACAGTTGGTGGTGTTGAACGTGATTAGTCTTGGTTTTGAGTGGGCATCGTTGGCAGTGGCCTAGAAATGACGTAGACGTATAAACATAGCCCATTTGCTGTCCATGACTTGCAGATTTTTTTTACGCATGCACTGGTTAAGTGCTGGGTTTGGAGAAGGAAGTTGGTGCAGGGCTTAACTTAAATAAATCATGTTTGACGCCCGTCCCATGTTTTTTGTCGTCTGTGTGCTTATGCAATGTTGTTTCTTTGAATGAAAGAAAAAATTGTTTTAGCAAGGAACTTTGTGAAATAGGCAAGCTCATGTGTGTTTTGATTGAAAAAAAAAAAATTATTTTTTTTTTGATCAGAAAGGGAGGCGAGTGGGGAAGTGGGGGGGGGGGGGGGGAACTGGGGGTTGGGGTTGGGTGGGGAACTGGGGGTGGGGAACTGGGGGTTGGGGTTGGGTGGGGAACTGGGGGTGGGGAACTGGGGGTTGGGGTTGGGTGGGGAACTGGGGGTGGGGAACTGGGGGTGGGGAACTGGGGGTTGGGGTTGGGTGGGGAACTAGGGGGTGGGGAACTAGGGGTTGTGGAACTGGGGGTTGGGGTTGGGTGGGGAACTAGGGGGTGGGGAACTGGGGGGTGAGGTTGGGTGGGGAACTGGGGGGGTGGGGAACTGGGGGTTGGGGTTGGGTGGGGAACTGGGGGGTGGGGTTGGGTGGGGAACTGGGGGGGTGGGGAACTGGGGGTTGGGGTTGGGTGGGGAACTGGGGGGTGGGGTTGGGTGGGGAACTGGGGGGTGGGGGGGGGGCAACTGGGGGGGTGGGGAACTGGGGATGTGGGGAACTGGAGAGTGGGGGTGGGAGGGGAACTGGTGTGTGGGGGTGGATGGGGAACACACACAAACACACACACACACACACACACACACACACACTCTCAGACAGATACAGACAGACAGAGAGACAGACAGACACACACACACACACACACACACACACACACACACACACACACACACACACACACACACACACACACACACACACACACACACGTCTCACACAGATACAAACACACACGCACACACCCACACACACACAACACACATACACACACACACACACACACACACACACACACTCTTCTCTTTCTCGCTCTCTCTCTCTCACACACTCTCTCTTTCTCTCTCTCTCTCATGATGGATTTCACTTTATCACATTTTAATGTATGTACATATTTGATAATATTATTTAACTATTAATTATTATAGGAGGAATGTGGCATAGCGGTTAAGATAAAGAGTCAGTACAGAAAGTCCCTGAGGGTGTGGGTAGAGAGTCCATACAGAAAGTCCCTTAGGGTGTGTGTAGAGAGTCCGTACAGAAAGTCCCTGAGGGTGTGTGTAGAGAGTCAGTACAGAAAGTCCCTGAGGGTGTGTGTAGAGAGTCCGTACAGAAAGTCCATGAGGGTGTGTGTAGAGAGTCCGTACAGAAAGTCCATGAGGGTGTGGGTTCAAATCCCGCTCTCGCCCTTTCTCGCAGTGTGACTGGAAAATCAAACCCAGCGTCCAGTGATTCAGTGGAGACGATAAACCAAGGTCTCATGTGCAGGGCGCATTTGGCTCACTGAAAAAGAACCCATGGCAATGAGAGTGTTGTCCTCTGACAAAATTCTGTTGAAGAAATCCACTCTGATAGGTACACAAATATATATATATATATATATATATATATATATATATATATATATATATATATATATTTACGCATGCACTCGAGGACTGACTAAGTGTGTTGGGTTATGCTGCTGGTCAGGCATCTGCCTATGGCAGAAGTGGTGAAAAGCGTGGGGGAGTGGGGGCTAGAAGTTGAGATGTTTGTTTCAGGGGCCTTTCTGATGCCCTTCATCATGCTGGTTCTGTGTGGGGATGATTTATGGTATATTTAGCCCATGAAGTTGAGGTGTGTGTGTGTTTCAGGGGCCTTTCTGATCCCCTTCTTCATCATGCTGGTGCTGTGTGGGGTGCCCCTGGCCTACATGGAGATGGCCATTGGTCAGTACACCCGCAGGGGTCCTGTGGGAGCCATCGGCAAGCTCTGTCCATTCTTTAAAGGTGGGTTTTCAGTGTTGGTTTGTCTTCACTCTGTGTGTGTAGGTGTGTGTGTTTGTAGCTCTGTGTGTGTGTGTGTGTGTGTGTGATACTCTGAGTTCCTGTGGGAGCCATCGGCAAGCTCTGTCCATTCATTGAAGGTGGGTTTTTAGTGTTGGTTTGTGTTGATTGTGTGTGTCTCTGTGTGTGTTTGTTCGTTCTTTAGTTTAGGGGAGGGGAGAGGGAAGAGAAAAACAGAAAAGGTAGAAAACTACAAAAAAAAAAAAAATGCATAACTAACATGCAATTACATTTAACAGTAACAATTCAACAATAATAATAATAATAATCAGAAACCATTAACACAATTCTGAAGTACATTAAAGGAATGTAGAAATAGGGCTATGAACTAATGCCTGTGAAAGTTCGACCGTAAGAACCTCTTCAGAAATAACTTTCCAAAAATCATCTGCAGAGTAGTCATTCTGTTCGAAATACTTGGGCAAGAAGGTATGTAACTGCTGACAGTGAAACAAACAATGATGCAGGCTGAACTGCTTACCACAGATGCATGTAACTTTTTTTTTTTTTTTTCACTTTTCTTTGTCTTCAGCGTATCAAATTTTATACGGAAGAAAGTAGAGGTTATTAATCTTGTATAGCAAGCTGATGGATTCAGTATCTGTTCTTTAATAACATTCTTGGGGAATAATGTCCCTTTATGTTTTAAAAACTTTTCCTTCCATCAGTTATGACATCAACCCCATGCTGATTTTTCTAACAAAATGTATGCCTCTTTTACGGAAAGACGGACATGTATTTTTGTTGATTTTTCTGAATCTTGTGCTCCTCTTTTAGCTGCTTTATCAGCAGTTCCATTGCCAAGAATGCCCACATGAGAAGGCACCCAAAAGAAACTGACTCAGTCCCTTTAATCCTCAAACAATGTACCAAATGATTTGCCTCAATAACTGAGACAGGTCTTGTTTCAAGGCTAAACAATTCTAGAGCGTAAAGTACTGATTTGGAATCAACAAAGAATGCTATTTTCGTGTATGTGTGTGTGTGTGTGTGTGTGCATTTGTATGTGTGTGTCTGTGTCTGTGTCTTGAGTGTGTATATGAGAGAACCTAGGTCAACTTTATGCCTTCATTGAAGTTCTGGGGAGTTGGTTACTGTTTGCAGTATGCACTTTGTGTGTGTGTGTGTGAGTGTGTGCACCGAGTGTGTGTGAGTGTGTGTGTGTGTGTGTTGGGGGGGGGGCTTGTGTGTGTGTGTGTGTGTGTGTGTGTGTGTGTGTGTGTGTGATGGACATGTACCAGTCTATGATTGTTCCTATTTTCTTGTATGGTGCAGAAATATGGGGTTATGAAAATGTAGATATACTTGAAAAATTAGAATTGAAATTTTTGAAACTCTTGTTCAAACTGAACAGAAATACTATGACCCAAATTGTTTATGGAGAAACTGGTATTTATCCAGTTAGTGTGTTAGTGAAAATGAGATTAGTTCGATTTTGGACCAGCTTAGTGATATCAAACACAGAAAAATATTCTGTGAAAATATATCTGATATTACTTGACTTATATTGAAATGGTATTTATTCTTCAAAATGGATGAGTTGCATCAGACGAATTTTAATAGAAGCAGGGTATGACTGTGTTTGGGATATTCAATTCTTCTTGGAGAGGGAATCTTTCTGCAAGAATGTCAACATTGCTCTGAGAGATAGTTTTCAAAATCTATGGAGACATGCTCTAGAGGCGAGTAGTAAATGTTTGTTTTATTGAAATTTCAAAAGTGGATTTGGTAGAGAAAAATATATGTCAGATGCCTGATAATTATGTTATCAACTTCTTCAGATTTCAAAGTAGTAATCATAAGCTGGAAATAGAAACAGGGAGACACAAAGGCATACCATGAGAGTTACGGCTTTGTAAGGTTTGTAACATGTCTGTGATTGGGGATGAGTTTCATTTTATAATGGAATGTCCCAATTATGATCAGTTACGAAATAGATATGTTCCTAAAAAATATTTGTCTCCAAAATCGGTTTTTAATTTTTGTAATATGCTCAAAGGGGGCAAAAATGTTATTTTAGCTGTAAGTAAGATGATTAGATTTGCAAATGTTGCCTAGCTATACTTTTGGAGTTAAAAGACATTTGTGTTTTCTCAGCTTTAATGTGACATTGTTGTGTATTTGGAAATGTTTGTTCTGGGCATGAAAATAATATTTTGCAGTAATCCTCCATACTCCAATAGGAGTGAAAGGATAATTAAAACTTGAAACTTGAAACGTGTGTGTGTGTGTGTGTGTGTGTGTGTGTGTGTGTGTGTGTGTGTGTGTGTGTGTGTGACTGTGTGTGTGTGTGTGTGTGTGTGTGTGTGTGTGTGTGTGTGTGTGTGTGTTTGTGTGTGTGTGAATATGGAATATGTGTGTGAAAACATTTGTGTTTATGTCTGTAACATTATATGTGTTCAGTACATAGGGAGAAGTCCTGGTTTGCCACTGTCTGTCACAGATCCTTCATGATAATTGTTTTCAAACAATCCAGTTTCAAATATGCATAGAAATGGGAACCTGCAGTGTGATATTGTTGGGAGAAGAAGGAAAGACGACAGTTATGTTGGAGCAAGAGGAGCTCTGCAAAGAGACATGATTCGACAGACGCAATAGCTGAGTGGCTTCAGCGTTGGACTTTCATTGGACTTTCAGTCTGAGGGTCCCACGTTTGAATCACCGTAACGGCGCCTGGTGGGTAAAGGGTGGAGATTTTTCCAATCTCCCAGGTCAACATACATACAGACCGTCTGATGCCTGAACCCCCTTTGTGTTTATATGCCCGCAGATCAAATATGTGTGTTAAAGATCCTGCAATCCATGTCAACATTCAGTGGGTTTGGAAACAAGAACCTACCCAGCATGCGCACGACTGAAAACGGAGTATGGCTGCCTACATGGCAGGGTGAATAAACAAAACAGTCATATACATGTAAAATGTTACATGTGTGCATGACTTACACCTGACATTGGAAACAAGTGATGAGCGCCCAGTGGCAGCCGTCAGTCAGCTCTACCCAAGTAGGAAGACTGTTGAGAAAATGACCCCATGTTTGTAAAGCGCTTAGAGCTTTGTCTCCAGCAGAGGATAGGCGCTATATTAGTATCCCTATCTGTCATTCATTCATTCATCAGACAGACATACAAACAGAAATAGAGAGCATCAAGTGAAATAAAGAGCAATCAGTTTAACCCTTTCACCGCCAAGCTTGCATTTATGCACAGGCGTGGTAGAGGACCCATGTCACTGAATGAATGGTCTGTTATCCATAAACCTATTGCTCTTAATGTTTGGTGGTAGGATAGGACGTATTTTCTATACGGCGCAGGGGGAATCCCCAGCTATTCTTAGCCACTGTCTTTTCTGTGTTTACACAACAAGGGAATTTTGTACTCTAGATTGACTGGCAGGTGAAAGGGTTAAGAAAATTATGTCATAATGTTTTAGTGTTTGAATTATTGATTTCACAAACTCTTATACAATACAATAAAAAAAAAAAAAAAGAAAGAAAAAGAAAAGGAGAATGAAGTTATTAATAACTGCCATCAGTTCCAGTCAGCATGAAATGAAGTGAAAGTACCATGATGATGGTTCCAAAGGGCAGCATGAAAGAACCAGTCGGTGTGACATTTGCATTGCTACTATTATCAGAAATATTGTCATCAGTAAAATATAATCATAAGCACTTATTTTGAGATGTATTGTTGCTTTGTATTTGCACCAAACGTGCGTGTGCGTGTGTGTGTGTGTGTGTGTGTGTTGTGGCTAAGTTTGTGTGTGTGTGTGAATGTATGGACCATATTTTCAGTGTGTGTGTGTGGGAGTGGGTGGGGGGGGGGGGTGCATGTTTAGATAGCACTGTATTAGTGTATATTATCCTGCCAATGTAAATTGCTAACAGCACTGAAGAAACTAATCATAACATTGGTTTTGTTGATTTTTCAGTCATGGACATCTATTTTTACTCTGTGTGTGTGTGTGTGTGTGTGTGTGTGTGTGTGTGTGTGTGTGTGTGTGTGTGTGTGTGTGTGTGTGTGTGTGTGTGTGCTGTATGTTCCACTGATACAAATTTATGTTAGTGGAAAAGCAGTTTGGAAGCTCTGTATAAATGTATGATTTTTTGTTATCATTATTGGTGGAATAGTTTCTCGAGTTTGAGCACACAGCCACACAAAACAGGCTCACACACACACACACACACACACACACACACAGGAGTGGTTTAAGCGTTGGACTTTCAATCTGAGGGTCCAGGGTTTGAATCACGGTAACGGTGCCTGGTGGGTAAAGGGTGGAGATTTTTCCGATCTCCCAGGTCAACATATGTGCAGACCTGCTAGTGCCTGAACCCCCTTCGTGTACATATGCACACAGAAGATCAAATATGCACGTTAAAGATCCTGTAACCCATGTCAGTGTTCGGTGGGTTATGGAGGCACGAAAATACCCAGCATGCATGAAACACGACAGAGTCATCGACAAGTTGATGTTGGTCGTGTAACGGAAAGAAGAAGAAGAAGGCCCCCCCTGACCCTCTCCCCCTCCCCCCCGCACCCCCCAAAAAGAAAGAAAGAAACAAAAAAAGCTGTTTCTGTTGCATGTTTGTCATGCTGGCCAGTTGCTAGGGGAGCTACACACAGCTTGTGTACAGGGAGGGGAGGGGAGGGGAGGGGTGGGGGGTAAGCAAAGCAAATGGAAAACGTTCTCTGGACATGTAAGAAATCCAATCAAATTATGGGGCTTGGAGCCTCGCCGACCACTAAGGCCACCTCCGGGCTGTCGCCACGTTAGCACCTACTTCAAGTCAAGGGTAAAAAAAAAAAAGAAAAAAAAAAGAAGCTAAAAACCCGTCATCGCTACAAGCTTTCCACTTGAAGTTTAGGACGTGTAACAAGTACTGAGGTGTATAAATAGAATTGTGCAACCAACAACCATCTACCTGAATATTTCGTCATCAGCCCCATCCACATGTAATATGCAGCTTCTGTTCAAATGTGTGTGTGTGTGTGTGTGTGTGCACAAGTTTTTATATTGATATGCACTTGTATGTATCTTATTTCTACTGTATCTGTGTTTGTGTATGATTTTTGATTTATGTTCGTACCTTGTTATGTACTATCCCCCCCAATATTCCTTGTGACCCCAATACACTTGGTAATAAAGACATATTCTATTCTATTATATTCTGTATATAAAAATGTATATTGTATTGTATTGTACTACTCATTGCAGCAACAGATTTCTTTGTGTGAAATTCAGACCAGACGGCTCTCCTGAAAGAGGATACCTTGCTACAGTACAGAGGGCCACACTGTTTTGTTTTTTTTTTCTTCTGCCAGCAACTGTGTGTTTTTACCTACCAAAGTGGATTTTTCAACAACCCTTTTGTCATGATGGGTTCTTTCACTGTGCTAAATTGCATGCTACACACAGGACCAGGGTTTATCGTTTCATCTGAACAGCAAGCGTCCAGACCACTGCTCGTGTCGAGTGGATGGGGCGGCTGGGTGGAGGGGGGAGGGTTGTGGGAGGGGGGTGGAGAGAAAGAGAGACTCGGTTACATGCGCGGTTACATGCGCTTGGGTTCTCCAGCTTCTCCATGTTCTCCAGCAGACGCATTAGCACTGGACTGTGTGTTTGTAATGTTGAGGTGGGTGGGGGCCGGGGTGGGAGGAGTAATGGTGGCCAGATGGAGCGAGCACACCCCCTTGCAGAAGTGTTCAGGTGGAGGTGTGAAGCCGTTCCCCCTTTTTCTCTTCTCCTTCACATGCACGCCCCTATACCTCCCCTTTGCCCCTCCCCCTCCTCCCTTCTCCTGTCCTCTGACCCCTTCTCTCCCCCCCCCAACCCCCCACCCCTCTCCCCCCACCACTCTCCCCCCCCACTCTCCCCCCCCAACCCCCTCTTCTCCATCACCCCTCTTCACCCTCACCCCTCTACCCCTTCTCCCCCCACCACCCCTCTCCCCCACCCCCTCTCTCCCCACCCCCTCTTCCCCCTCTCCCCCCACCCCTCTTCCCCCTCTCCCCTCACCCCTCTTCCCCCTCTCCCCCCACCCCTCTTCCCCCTCTCCCCCCACCCCTCTTCCCCCTCTCCCCCCACCCCTCTTCCCCCTCTCCCCCCACCACCCTTCTCCCCCCCACTCTCCACCCCACCACCCTTCTCCCCCCCACTCTCCACCCCACCACCCCTCTCCCCCCAACCACTCCCCCCCCACCCCACCCCACCACTCCCCCCCACCCCTCTCCCCCCCCCCACCAATCTCCCCCCCCCACACCCCTCTCCCCTCACCACCCCTGTATTCTGTCTGTCTGTATGTATGTATTGCACTCATTCTCTCTCCCCTGCTCTCTCTCTCTCTCTCTCTCTCTCTCTCTCTCTCTCTCTCTGTCTCTCTCTCTCTCTCTCTCTCTCTCTCTCTGTTGCACTGTTTTACCCCTTGGTTGCTAGCAGCAGATCCAATGCTGTGTTTGACAGGTAAATATTTACATGTCTCCATGACACCCAGAGACTCGCCTCACATTCACACATATTTGAGTACGTGCACAAGCATCCACATACATGTATGACACATACACACACACACACACACAATCTTCAGTAAAAAAAAAAAAAGAAATTAAAAAATGAAAAGTTTTATTTGCCTCCATTCTCATCCTTTGTATTTTTCTATGTAGCCTGTTCATTTCTTCGTTGCAAGTTGCCTGTGTGTGTGTGTGTGTGTGTGTGTGTGTGTGTGTGTGTGTGTCTGTCTGTATGTGTGTGTGTGTGTGTGTGTGTGTGTGTGTGTGTGGTGTGTGTGTGTGAGAGAGAGAGAGAGAGAGAGGGAAATGTGTGCTCTTTAACATTAATTAAGCATGTGACTCAACTAATTCTGGAAAAAAAAGAAGTTTGTCATTGAAACTCAATTTGCACAGCTTAATATCTTGTGATGCAAATCACTGCAGCAAGCCAGTGCACAACGCTGAATGCGGTGACTTCAGCACACCATGGCTGCACATCTTCGACAGGAACAAGGGAGACAAAACTGTCACCATAGAACATGAAATGAAATGATCAGATGACGGGCGCAATAGCCGAGTGGTTAAAGCGTTGGACTGTCAATCTGAGGGTCCCAGGTTCGAATCACAGTGACGGCGCCTGGTGGGTAAAGGGTGGAGATTTTTACGATCTCCCAGGTCAACATATGTGCAGACCTGCTAGTGCCTGAACCCCCTTCGTGTGTATATGCAAGCAGAAGATCAAATACGCACGTTAAAGATCCTGTAATCCATGTCAGCGTTCGGTGGGTTATGGAAACAAGAACATACCCAGCATGCACACCCCCGAAAACGGAGTATGGCTGCCTACATGGCGGGGTAAAAACGGTCATACATGTAGAGGCCAACTCGTGTGCATACGAGTGAATGCAGAAGAAGAAGAAGAAGAAGAAATGATCAGATGCAGGTGTGCTTGAATGTGTACACATACATAATGGAGCCATTACAACCAAGGACATGATTATCCGGTGGCCTTGTATGAGACGCTCATCTGCCAGAGCAGTCTGTCAGGTCTGTTAGCTTATTGAAGTTAGCTAGTTATGTGTTAAATAGTCCAGTTGGTTGTTTATTGTAGGTCCCCACATGAACCTCTTTTCAAATAATAATATACAGAAGTAGTGCATACAATATTTGATTATTGATAATTTTTTTGGGTCCTAATCCCACTTCCCCTGTCCCGCCTCTCACACACCCCCTTCCAGTATTATGTGTTTTTTTTTCTTTCTCCAGTCTAATATCATCATCTTAGATGAACAGACTATAAATAAATAAACGAACGAAGTCTTTGATGGTGTCGGTTCTGACAAATCCATATAAGCTACACCACATCTGTTAAGCAGATGCCTGACCAGCAGCATAACCCAACCTGCTTAGTCAGGCCTTGAGTGCATGCATATATTTGTATATTTATCAGAGTGGATTTCTTCGACAGAATTTTGCCAGAGGACAACACTCATTGCCATGGGTTCTTTATTCAGTTTCCCAAATGTGTGCTGCACACGGAACCTCGGTTTATCGTCTCTGAACGACTAGACACTGAGTTCAATTTTCCAAACTTGGGAGAAAGTGCGAGAGTGGGATTTGAACCCAAACCCTCACAGACTCTGTATTGGCAGAAGAGTGTCTTAGCCATTCTGCCACCTTCCTCCATGCTTGCCCATTGTGGACAAGTGGAGCCAGCATTTCCTCCAAGAAAGGGCAAGAGTAGGATTCGAACCCAGACCCAATTGGACATGTTATTGGCAGACGAGCATCTTGACTCCCTTCGGACAAAAGGCCCCAATAACAGCCCTACTGTTTACAGCCGTTTCAGACGAAGGGCCCCTGATTGGGGCTGTAGACAGTTTTTAATTTTTGGAGTGCCACCTAATTTCCATAATGACATTATGAGCTAAGAATACCTTAACTGACCATTCCACTCTCCACTGTGACCAATAAATGCAGTGTGTGTTGCTGTGCTCGCCAGCAGGAGAGTTATTTTCGTGGTGACTGGTTCATGTGAACAGTGCATGTCAACAATGGTGTCTGACCCAGTTTCGTCTCAGTCACAGGGCAGACAACAGAATTAGACGAACGGTTTCTATCGTGGCTGTGTTACGTTCTGAATTTATCTGTTTCTAACTCTTTATGCTTTTCTGGATTCGTATACAATTCATCAGTGTGTGCCAATTTTGAACAAAAAATATGGATACTTTCATCATCTCACTGTGTGATAGCATAAGAAGGGAGGAAGTTTTATATTTTGTCCCCAACTAACTCGTTACGTTACTGATCAGTTTGGAAGTTTTCAGTCCATGAATTCTAACGTTTTTTTGTTGTTGAGATTTTATTTCTTTCCATACCAATGGGTCATCTGTGGGGGGAAGTCAGGGGAGCACCAGCCACCGTGGCGAAGTGGTTAGCGTCGCAGACTGACGGCTGGGAGGACGCGGGTTCGAATCCCAGCGGAGGTGGGTTTTTCGGCCCATGGCCGGCTCCTACCCAGAGTTGAGTGTGCTGTGGGCTTAAATGAGGAGACTGGGACCACACAGTCGAGTGTCATCCACTTGAAGGATGTGTCTTTGGGTGTGTTGCTCTAATTACCTGACCAACACTGCAAGTGTTTGTATCTCTCGGGCCTGGTTAACGCAGGGATATCATTATGACAGGAAGCGTAGAGTACAGCCTTGTCACGCAGTCCCAAACCAAAATGGACCTCCATAGCAACATCGTCATCGTCATCGTCATCCTCCTCCTCCTTCATCATCATCAGTATAAACAAAACAGTCTCAAAGTCTGTGGCCTTTCATGCCCTGCTCTCATGGTGACCTCAGTTTCGATACGAGCGGTGTGGGAGTAATACCACTGAAACGGTGCCAGATGATGGGGCAGCAAAAAAAAAAAAAAAAAAGAAAAAAAAAGAAAAAAAACAAACTCAGGGGAGCTAACTGACTGGAGCACTAAGTGAGATAACCCTTCTGCCATCTTCCTTTCCTGTTAGGAGCGGGGCTGGCGACAGTGGTGATCTCGTTCCTGTTCACCACGTACTACGTGATCATCATCACCTGGGCCTTCTTCTACATGTTCTCCACCTTCCAGTCCCAGCTACCCTGGGTGGGCTGTGGCCACCCCTGGAGTTCCCCCCGCTGCTGGGTCAACTCGTCCAATGCCACCCTGCCCCGCCCCAACGACTCACGCTCACCCACCGAGGATTTTTACCTGTGAGTATCGTGTGCTGTTTCTGGCACAGGTTAGTGAAGTTTGGTGGGATTTTTACCTGTGAGTATCGTGTGCTGTTTCTGGCAGAGGTTAGTGAAGATGGGTTACCTTTCGCTCACACACTAAGGACTTTTACCTGTGAGTAATAATAATTAAAAAAAATGAAGGCTTATATCTAGCACATTGCCCCCATCTCAGATAGCTCTCACCATGCTTAACAGTATAATATATAAATTTAAGAATAAGTGACATAAAAGTGTGTATTAAAAAAAAAAACAAACCCAAAACACTGGCAATATCACAATCACGCATCACAAAGGCCCCATATCACAGCAAAATGATTTATACGGCACATTCACATGGTCCAAATAAATGCCAAAGAACCAGGCATCACAAAAACTATGCCAACAAAATCACCACTACATACAGAGCAACAACACAAAGAGCACATCCAGCATTCAGATGAAAGCAAGCGGATGTATAAATGGAAGAGATTTACTGAGTATCTGTGTCTGTAGATTAATGTCGCAGAACCCAGATGACTGGCGTTAGTAGCGACATGGGGGGGGACTCAGCTGGCCTACTGGTGGTTGGTGGCCAGCCTTTTAGTCAACAGCGTCTGGAAGCTGGCGGCCGATTCAGCGTGAACGACACTGTTGTCCAGGGTGTTCCATTCAACAGTAGTACAGTAAAAGAAAGAGTTTTTATACTGATCCGTTTTACAGGGTAGTGATAGTGAAGCACCTGTTGTTGTTTCTAATGTATGTGTCGATGACGTTACTAGACACATACCCTGTAGTCTGTCAGGAGAAACGGTCCACCTTTCACCCCCCCCCCCCCTAATAAATTTTTCATATGTATTTTTTGGTGCTTTAGAGTGTTTTGGACCGACGAAAAGCAGCTGTGGCACCTGAGATGGGTACCCTTCAAAATTAAGCCAGAAGGGACAGTGAGTCCCAAGATTTTTGATGTTAACATGATTTTTCGTGATCTATACACTCTAAAGCACCAAAAAATACATATGACAAATTTATTAGGGGGGTGGGGTGGGGGGGGGAGGTGAAAGGTGGACCATTTCTCCTGACCGAGTACTGGGTCTCTGGTGGAGTGGATCAGTCTGTGTGATTTTTGTGGAGTCAGAAAGTTTTGAACTGGTATGGCCGGCACCACATAGCTCTCACTGCGTGTCCGGGTTCTGGCCCAGGTTGGTGAATTCGGTCACCTGTCTTGCATGACTGACCACCATTTGGGTGGGTTATAGCTGCTTTGTTGTGGTCAGAAGGTTTTTTGTTGTGGTTAAAAGGGTGTTTTTTTTTGTTGTTGTGGTGAGAAGTGAAAGCCTGATCAGCATTTTGGGGTTTTGCCAAGGTCAGGCAATCTGCTGTTGTGGCAACAGCTTTGTTGGTGAGACTGCACAGTCAGTCTCTCCTGATCTCTCTCTCTCTCTCCTCTCTCTCCTCCCTCTCTCTCCATCCCTCTCTCTCTCTCTCTCTCTCTCTCCTCTCTCTCGCTCTCCTCTCTCTCTCTCTCTCTCTCTTTGTGTAGCTCTTTATAATATTCATCTCTCTTCCTTTCTCTCTCCCTCCCTCTCTCTCTCTCTCTCTCACTATCCCTCTCTCTCTCTCTCCATCCCTTTCTCACTTTCTCATCTCTCCCTCTCTCTCCATCCCTCTCTCTCTTTCTCTCTCTCTCCTTTCTCTCTCTCTCCTCTCTCTCTCTCTCTCTCTTTGTGTAGCTCTTTATAATATTCATCTCTCTTCCTTTCTCTCTCCCTCCCTCCCTCTCTCTCTCTCTCACTATCCCTCTCTCTCTCTCTCCATCCCTCTCTCAATTTCTCATCTCTCCCTCTCTCTCCATCCCTCTCTCTCTCTTTCTCTCCTCACTGTCTCTCTCCATCCCTCTCTCTCTTTCTCTCTGTGTGTGGAGGGCCGGGGGGTGTTTTCTTCATTGTGTATACAGTTCTGCATGAAAACCTTTTCCTTTGATTTATGTGTGTGCTATTTGTAATAGATGTAGATCAGCAAGGACAGATTGGAAGAATAGGCAATGCCTAAAATCTTAATCCTTGAATAAAAACGTTTTGAGTTCTGAGTTCTGAGTTCTCTCCTCTCTCTCTATCCCTATCTCCCTCTCTCTCCATCCCTCTCTCTCTTTCTCTTCTCTCTATCCCTTTCTCCTCCTTCTCTCTCCATCCCTCTCTCTTTCTCCTCTCTCTCCCCCTCTCTCCTCCCTCTCTCTCCCTCTCTCTCTTTCTCTCCTCTCTCTCTATCCCTCTCTCTCTCTCTCTCCCCCCTCTCTCTCTCTCCCTCCCTCTCTCCATCCCTTTCTCTCTTTCTCCCTCTCTCTCCATCCCTCTCTCTCTTTCTCCTCTCTCCCTCTCTCTCCATCCCTCTCTCCTCCCTCTCCATTCCTCTCTCTCTTTCTCTCTCCCTCTCTCTCCATCCCTCTCTCATTCTCTCTCCATCCCTCTCTCTCCTCTCTCTCCATCCCTCTCTCTTCTCTCTCTCCATCCCTCTCTCTCTCTCTCTCTCTGTCTGTCACTATCCCCACCACCCCCACCCCTCTCCTACCATTTTCAGCCCCTGCCCTCTTGTTCTCTCTCAGTCTCTGTCTCTCTCTCCCCCTTTCTCCCTCCATCTCTCCCCCCCTCTCTCTCTCCCTCTCTCTCTCACTCTCTCTGTCACTCTCTCCCCCTTTCTCCCTCCATCTCTCCCCCTCCCTCTCTCTGTCACTCTCTCCCCCTTTCTCCCTCCATCTCTCCATCCCTCCCTCTATCTCTCTCTCTTTCTGTGTGTGTGTGTGTGTGTGTGTGTGTGTGTGTGTGTCTCCCCCCCTTTCTCCCTCCATCTCTCCATCCCTCCCTCTATCTCTCCCTCTTTCTGTGTGTGTGTGTGTCCCTCTCCCCCTTTCTCTCTCCATCTCTCCCTCCCTCCCTCTATCTCTCCCTCTTTCTCTGTGTGTGTGTGTGTGTGTGTGTGTGTGTGTGTGTGTGTGTGTGTGTGTGTGTGTGTGTGTGTGTGTCCCTCTCCCCCTTTCTCCCTCCATCTCTCCCTCCCTCTATCTATCTTTCTTTCTTTCTGTGTGTGTGTGTGTGTGTGTGTGTGTGTGTGTGTGTGTCTCCCCCTTTCTCCCTCCACCTCTCCATCCCTCCCTCTATCTCTCCCTCTTTCTCTCTCTCTCTCTCTCTCTCTCTCTCTCTCTCTCTCTCTCTGTGTGTGTGTGTGTGTGTGTGTGTGTGTGTGTGTGTCTCCCCCCTTTCTCCCTCCATCTCTCCCTCCCTCCCTCTATATCTCCCTCTTTCTGTGTGTGTGCATCTCCCCCCTTTCTCCCTCCATCTCTCCCTCCCTCCCTCTCTCTCTCTTTCTGTGTGTGTGTGTGTGTGTGTGTGTGTGTGTGTGTGTGTGTCTCTCCCCCCTTTCTCCCTCCACCTCTCCATCCCTCCCTCTGTCTCTCTTTCTGTGTGTGTGTGCATCTCCCCCCTTTCTCCCTCCATCTCTCCATCCCTCCCTCTATCTCTCTCTCTTTCTGTGTGTATATGTGTCCCTCCCCCCCTTTCTCCATCTCTCCCTCCCTCCCTCTATCTATCTTTCTTTCTTTCTCTGTGTGTGTGTGTGTGTGTGTGTGTGTGTGTGTGTGTGTGTGTCTCCCACCTACCCCTCCTACCATTTTCAGTTACTCCTGTCTTGTTTCTTTCTCTCTCTCTCTGTCTTGCGGGCCAGAGGCTTCACAAACCAACCGTTGTCTTGTCTGTCTTTCCTGTTTGTATCTCTCTGGATGGGCGGAATAGTCGAGTGGCTAAAGCATTGGACTTTCAGTCTGAGGGTCCCGGGTTCGAATCTTGGTAACGGCGCTTGGTGGGTAAAGGGTGGAGATATTTCCCATCTCCCAGGTCAACATATGTGCAGACCGTCTAATGCCTGAACCCTCTTCATGTGTATATGCAAACAGAAGATCAAATACCCACGTTAAAGATCCTGTAATCCATGTCAGCGTTTGGTGGATTATAGAAACAAGAATATACCCAGCATGCACACCCCAGAAAATGGAGTATGGCTGCCTACATGGCAGGGTAAAAATGGCCATACACGTATAAGCCCACTCATGTACATACGACTGAATGTGGGAGTTGCAGCCCATGAATGAAGAACAAGAAGAAGCCTCTCTCTCTCTCTCTCTCTCCCTTCCTCCCTCTCTCTTCCTCCCTTCCTCTCTCTCTCTTTCTCTCCCCCTCCCTCCTTCCCTCCCTCCCCCCCTCTCTCTCTCCCTCCCTCCCTCCCTCTCTCTCTTCCTCCCTCTCTCTCTCTCCCTCCCTCCCTCCCTCTCTCCCTCTCACTCACACACTCTTTTTCCCCTTCTCTCTCTGTGTCTCTCCCCCCCCCTCTCTCTCTCCCTCCCTCCCTCCCTCCCCCTCCTTCTCTCCCTCTCTCCCCCTTTTTCTCTCCCTCTCTCTCTCTCCCTCCCTTTATTTAATAACCACCAAGAAATTCCGAGATACCCTTACACGATTCCGATTCCGACTAAGAGCATGCGGATTGAGGAGCCATAAGGTATGGTGTCTAACTGAGGCTGAGGCAAACAGCACTTGCCCAATGTGCGGCTCTGAAAAAGAAGACAAAATTCACGTTTTATTCCACTGTCCTGCACATGCACACATCCGAAACAGATATCCAGTCAACATAGAATCAAGTCCCGTTGATGACATAGAATCAAGTCCCGTTTAGGACAGTTGGCGTTGGGATGATTCCCAAAGGCCAACTAGCCCACAAGGCTGCAGCACTAAGAGCCAGTGCAATTTTGCCTCCTAGTTTGAGTCGTAGTCCTTCACAAAAGACTAAGCTATAAATGGTTTCCCATTGACTGGAGAAACCATTGACTATACAGCTCTCACTTTGCTGTTGGCCCAAATGTAAACTTACATCAATCTGTGATATGAGGCGAGTGTTGGGTCTAACTTAATGATATACAACCACAATCAGTGTCCTGCATACTTTGTGGGTTTAAAAAAAAAAATTTTTGTTTTGTTTTTTTGTTTTTGTATTTTTGGGGGTATGGGGGTGGGGTGGGGGTGGTGGTGGTGGTGGTTGGGGGGTGGTGGTGGTTGTTTATTTTGTTTTTTGGAGGGGGGGGGGGTCTGGATTGATCTTTTTCCTTCATAATATGATGTTTGTATCAGGATTATGTACATGTGCATGTTTAATTGTGTATGTGAATGTCATGTCCTTATTTCTTCATCTCTTTGTTACTTTGTGGATGTTTTGATTCATTTTCATTTTCTATTTGCCCTGAGGGCTGGATGAAAAAAAAGCACATGTATGCTTATTCCACTTCCCTCAATAAAAAAACTTCGTTCATTCGTTTGTTCCCTCTCTCCCTCCCTCCCTCTCTCTCTCTCCCTCTCTCTCTCCATCCCTCTTTCCCTCTCTCCCTCTCCCTCCCTCTCTCACTCGCACACTCTTTTTCCCCTTCCCTTCTCTCTCTCCCTCCCTCCCTCTCCTCTCTCTCCCTCCCTCCCTCTCTCTCCCTCCCTCTCTCTCTCTCACACTCACACACTTTTTCCCCCTCCAGCCCCTTTTCTCTTTCTTTCCCTCTCTTCTCACAGTTGTTAGACCAGAATTTTTACGCGCACTCGCGCGTGTATGTATGTGTGTGATGGTTTTAAAAGCTGCATTTCCCTCTGGTGGCTGTATAGGATTCCCCCTTTTAGTACACCCAATCCTACCTTTTCTGTCTCTCCTAAGGTACCTCAGCTTGTTCCGCCTCAGCGGTCAGGCTAATCGTTGATTATAGTGGAGAGTGTCTTGCCCAAGTATCCCCACTCAGTCGGCGTTGGGATGGTTCCCAAAGGCCAACTAGCCCACAAGGCTGCAGCACTAAGAGCCAGTGCAATTTTGCCTCCTAGTTTGAGTCATAGTCCTTCACAAAAGACTAAGCTGTAAATGGTTTCCCATTGACTGGAGAAACCATTGACTATACAGCTCTCACTTTGCTGTTGGCCCAAATGTAAACTTATGTCAGTCTGTGATATGAGGCGAGTGCTGGGTACTCCCCCTTTTAGTACACCCAATCCTACCTTTTCTGTCTCTCCTAAGGTACCTCAGCTTGTTCCGCCTCAGCGGTCAGGCTAATCGTTGACGGGTTTGCCTTACGTTCAGTGTGGTTGTGTTGTCTGTGTCCGTCATCATGGGTGTTTGTCGTCCGTGTCTGTCATCATGGGTGTTTGTCGTCCGTGTCTGTCATCATGGGTGTTTGTCGTCGTGTCCGTCATCATGGGTGTTTGTCGTCATGTCTGTCATCATGGGTGTTTGTTGTCCGTGTCCGTCATCATGGGTGTTTGTCGTCTGTGTCCGTCATCATGGGTGTTTCATCATGGGTGTTTGTCGTGGTGTCCGTCATCATGGGTGTTTGTTGTCCGTGTCTGTCATCATGGGTGTTTGTTGTCCGTGTCCGTCATCATGGGTGTTTGTCGTCCGTGTCTGTCATCATGGGTGTTTGTCGTCGTGTCTGTCATCATGGGTGTTTGTCGTCGTGTCTGTCATCATGGGTGTTTGTCGTCCGTGTTCGTCATCATGGGTGTTTGTCGTCTGTGTCATCATGGGTGTTTGTCGTTGTGTCTGTCATCATGGATGTTTGTCGTGGTGTCCGTCATCATGGGTGTTTGTTGTCCGTGTCCGTCATCATGGGTGTTTGTTGTCCGTGTCCGTCATCATGGGTGTTTGTCGTCGTGTCCGTCATCATGGGTGTTTGTCGTCGTGTCCGTCATCATGGGTGTCCGTCATCATGGGTGTTTGTCGTCGTGTCCGTCATCATGGGTGTTTGTCGTCATGGGTGTTTGTCGTCATGGGTGTTTGTCGTCGTGTCCGTCATCATGGGTGTTAGTTGTCCGTGTCTGTCATCATGGGTGTTTGTCGTCCGGGGCTGTGATTTACACAGGAATTAGAGCATGAGTACACTCGTCAAGTGGACAGACAGACCCGTGTTTCAACTCCACTGTTGGGTGGTTGTGTATGTGGGGGTGTGTGTATGTGTGTGTGTTTGAAGGGTGGGAGTGCGACGGGTGGGAGTGGTGTCTTCATCAGTAGATGGTATCTTGTTGAATTAGACACGGCAGGTTCTCTCTCTCCACTGCTGACAGTATCCATTGCAGTGTGTCAGGTGAAGCCTGTCATTTAAAGAAAAAAAAAAAGGGTGGGTGAGGAGGGAGGGAAATGGGGTTGTGGGGTGGGAGGGGGGTGAGGAGGGAGTGGAAATGGGGTTGTGGGGTGGGAGGGGGGTGAGGAGGGAGGGAAATGGGGGTGTGGGGTGGGAGGGGGGTGAGGAGGGTGGGAAATGGGGGTGTGGGGTGGGAGGGGGGTGAGGAGGGAGGGAAATGGGGGTGTGGGGTGGGAGGGAAATGGGGGTGTGAGGTGGGAGGGGGGTGAGGAGGGAGGGAAATGGGGTTGTGGGGTGGGAGGGAAATGGTGTGGGGTGGGAGGGGGGTGAGGAGGGTGGGAAATGGTGGTGTGGGGTGAGAGGGGGGTGAGGAGGGAGGGGAAATGGGGGTGTGGGGTGGGAGGGGGGTGAGGAGGGAGGGAAATGGCGGTGTGGGGTGAGAGGGGGGTGAGGAGGGAGGGAAATGGGGGTGTGGGGTGGGAGGGGGGTGAGGAGGGGGGGAAAATAGGGGTGTGGGGTGGGAGGGGAAATAGGGGTGTGAGGTGGGAGGGGGGTGAGGAGGGAGGGGAAATGGGGTTGTGGCCCACCAGCCCACCCTACTTTTCTCCCACCCTCCTGTGGGCTGAGTTGTGAATGAAGGGCAGGGTTCAGCAGGGGTCGTGGGTCAGGGGTCGCTGTGCTGGATTGCTCCACTGCCAGCTCTTGTTCTTCCCCAGCCCTTGTGCTTTTCCCTTGTGCTTTTCCCTTGTGCTTCCCCCGCTCTTGTGCTTTTCCCTTGTGCTTCCCCCGCTCTTGTGCTTTTCCCTTGTGCTTTTCCCTTTTGCTTCCCCCGCTCTTGTGCTTTTCCCTTGTGCTTTTCCCTTGTGCTTCCCCCGCTCTTGTGCTTTTCCCTTGTGCTTTTCCCTTGTGCTTCCCCCGCTCTTGTGCTTTTCCCTTGTGCTTCCCTCGCTCTTGTGCTTTTCCCTTGTGCTTTTCCGTTGTGCTTCCCCCGCTCTTGTGCTTTTCCCTTGTGCTTTTCCCTTGTGCTTCCCCCGCTCTTGTGCTTTTCCCTTGTGCTTCCCCTGCTCTTGTGCTTTTCCCTTGTGCTTTTCCCTTGTGCTTTTCCCTTGTGCTTCCCCCGCTCTTGTGCTTTTCCCTTGTGCTTTTCCCTTGTGCTTCCCTCGCTCTTGTGCTTTTCCCTTGTGCTTTTCCCTTGTGCTTCCCCCGCTCTTGTGCTTTTCCTTGTGCTTCCCCCGCTCTTGTGCTTTTCCCTTGTGCTTCCCTCGCTCTTGTGCTTTTCCCTTGTGCTTCCCCAGCCCTTGTGCTTTTCCCTTGTGCTTTTCCCTTGTGCTTCCCTCGCTCTTGTGCTTTTCCCTTGTGCTTTTCCCTTGTGCTTCCCTCGCTCTTGTGCCTTTTCCCTTGTGCTTTTCCCTTGTGCTTCCCCCGCTCTTGTGCTTTTCCCTTGTGCTTCCCTCGCTCTTGTGCTTTTCCCTTGTGCTTTTCCGTTGTGCTTTTCCGTTGTGCTTCCCCCGCTCTTGTGCTTTTCCCTTGTGCTTCCCTCGCTCTTGTGCTTTTCCCTTGTGCTTCCCCCGCTCTTGTGCTTTTCCCTTGTGCTTCCCCCGCTCTTGTGCTTTTCCCTTGTGCTTTTCCCTTGTGCTTCCCTTGCTCTTGTGCTTTTCCCTTGTGCTTCCCTCGCTCTTGTGCTTTTCCGTTGTGCTTCCCCCGCTCTTGTGCTTTTCCCTTGTGCTTCCCCTGCTCTTGTGCTTTTCCCTTGTGCTTCCCCCGCTCTTGTGCTTTTCCCTTGTGCTTTTCCCTTGTGCTTCCCCCGCTCTTGTGCTTTTCCCTTGTGCTTCCCTCGCTCTTGTGCTTTTCCATTGTGCCTTTTCCCTTGTGCTTTTCCCTTGTGCTTCCCCCGCTCTTGTGCTTTTCCCTTGTGCTTTTCCCTTGTGCTTCCCCCGCTCTTGTGCTTTTCCCTTGTGCTTCCCCTGCTCTTGTGCTTTTCCCTTGTGCTTTTCCCTTGTGCTTTTCCCTTGTGCTTCCCCCGCTCTTGTGCTTTTCCCTTGTGCTTTTCCCTTGTGCTTCCCTCGCTCTTGTGCTTTTCCCTTGTGCTTCCCCCGCTCTTGTGCTTTTCCTTGTGCTTCCCCCGCTCTTGTGCTTTTCCCTTGTGCTTCCCTCGCTCTTGTGCTTTTCCCTTGTGCTTCCCCAGCCCTTGTGCTTTTCCCTTGTGCTTTTCCCTTGTGCTTCCCTCGCTCTTGTGCTTTTCCCTTGTGCTTTTCCCTTGTGCTTCCCTCGCTCTTGTGCCTTTTCCCTTGTGCTTTTCCCTTGTGCTTCCCCCGCTCTTGTGCTTTTCCCTTGTGCTTCCCTCGCTCTTGTGCTTTTCCCTTGTGCTTTTCCGTTGTGCTTTTCCGTTGTGCTTTTCCGTTGTGCTTTTCCGTTGTGCTTCCCCCGCTCTTGTGCTTTTCCCTTGTGCTTCCCTCGCTCTTGTGCTTTTCCCTTGTGCTTCCCTCGCTCTTGTGCTTTTCCCTTGTGCTTCCCCCGCTCTTGTGCTTTTCCCTTGTGCTTTTCCCTTGTGCTTCCCTTGCTCTTGTGCTTTTCCCTTGTGCTTCCCTCGCTCTTGTGCTTTTCCGTTGTGCTTCCCCCGCTCTTGTGCTTTTCCCTTGTGCTTCCCCTGCTCTTGTGCTTTTCCCTTGTGCTTCCCCCGCTCTTGTGCTTTTCCCTTGTGCTTTTCCCTTGTGCTTCCCCAGCCCTTGTGCTTTTCCGTTGTGCTTCCCCCGCTCTTGTGCTTTTCCCTTGTGCTTCCCTCGCTCTTGTGCTTTTCCCTTGTGCTTCCCTCGCTCTTGTGCTTTTCCCTTGTGCTTCCCCCACCCTTCCGCCTCATTATCCCCTCACCTTCTGCATGGTGTTGGTGCTGAGATCCTCCCCAGTTATCCCCCCCACCCGGACAAAAGTTTTCCTCTCTCGCAATTATGTATTACAGATCAGTGTGGCGTGTGTGTGTGTGTGTGGTTTATGTGTGTAAAGTGTGTAAGTAAGAGTGTGTGTACATGAAATCATGATTGTGTATTTTTGTGTGTAGTGTGTGTGTAAAATGAGAAAGTGAAAAAAGAAATTGTGGCGCGGTTGATTTCTTCAGATGATTGCAGCAGCAGCTTAGACGTGCATGTGCCAGTATTCTGTCAGAACTCAAACTTTGAGAAAGGCCACAAAATGAATCACCAAATCAACATGGTGATGAAGAGAAATGCATGTGAGAACTACACTGAAATGACTCTCAGCAGAGATGAAAAGAATGCGTGTGGATCACAGCATCAGGCAAATCAGTGCAAGTGTCATCTTCAGCTGTGCGACAACCCAGGAGCTACAATGAGTTTTCCCAGATGTGGCTTTGTGATGGGGTGTTGACATAAACTTGGTTTGTTCTGGAGGCTCCAGTGCTGACAGATTGTAGTGCAGGCACGTCACTGGCTCAATGTTGGGTTTATATCAGAGACTGACAAAAGCTTACAGTTGGGTGTCACGGATGTAGCACATAAAGGCCCCTCCTGTGCGCCACTGTCACTCAGCCGTGACGAGCGTGATCACACATGTACATATCTCACCTTAGTTTTTGTTGTCTTGTTTTGTCTTTTCTCACCCTCTGCTCCTTCTCTTCCCCTCCAATCCGTGTTATTGTGTCATTTTAGCCACTGCACGTGCTTTATATACTCTTTGCACAGGCTCGCGCTTGAAGATTCCTCACCTAGTTATAGAAGGTAAAATTTCATCTGACATACAGACATCAGATGCGTTCGCTTCTAGAACTTCATTGGCGTCTGGTCGCCTCGAGCCTAGAGCTGTAGGGTGGATAGGGGTACCTGTTCATCCAGGTACTCCCAAAAGATCCCCTGTATCCCTCCGACCCTGTGGCCTCTCTTCAATGAGAATGGTAAAGTTGAGCAAGAATAGTTCCACATCATCTGGAACTGGAATGGACCTCCCCCCCCCCCCCCCCCCACCCCCGCCCCAGGCTCTCTCAAGTTTGTTCCCCTGCCTCATCACTGACCAGTGTGTGGCACCCAGTCTGTGCCACACGCTATTGCTACCCATCGACCCACCAGGCGCTGAGCTGTTTGAGCCGTTCATCTGAGCTGTTGAACTGAGCTGTCTGATGTCTGACTGACTGTTCCCCAGTTTTTCCTGTTTCTCATGAAGTCTCCGAGAACCACGCCCCATCGAACCCTGACCTGATGTGGCCTCCAACAGACCACACCCCATTGAACCCTGACCTGATGTGGCCTCCAACAGACCACACCCCATTGAACCCTGACCTGATGTGGCCTCCAACAGACCACACCCCATCGAACCCTGACCTGATGTGGCCTCCAACAGACCACACCCCATTGAACCCTGACCTGATGTGGCCTCCAACAGACCACACCCCATCGAACCCTGACCTGATGTGGCCTCCAACAGACCACACCCCATCGAACCCTGGTCAGATGTGGCCTCCAACAGACCACACCCCATCGAACCCTGACCTGATGTGGCCTCCAACAGACCACACCCCATCGAACCCTGGTCAGATGTGGCCTCCAACAGACCACACCCCATTGAACCCTGACCTGATGTGGCCTCCAACAGACCACACCCCATTGAACCCTGACCTGATGTGGCCTCCAACAGACCACACCCCATCGAACCCTGACCTGATGTGACCTCCAACAGACCACACCCCATTGAACCCTGACCTGATGTGGCCTCCAACAGACCACGCCCCATCGAACCCTGACCTGATGTGGCATGCAACAGACCACGCCCCATCGAACCCTGACCTGATGTGGCATGCAACAGACCACACCCCATCGAACCCTGACCTGATGTGGCATGCAACAGACCACACCCCATCGAACCCTGACCTGATGTGGCCTCCAACAGACCACACCCCATTGAACCCTGGTCAGATGTGGCCTCCAACAGACCACACCCCATTGAACCCTGACCTGATGTGGCCTCCAACAGACCACACCCCATTGAACCCTGACCTGATGTGGCCTGCAACAGACCACACCCCATTGAACCCTGACCTGATGTGGCCTCCAACAGACCACACCCCATTGAACCCTGACCTGATGTGGCCTCCAACAGACCACACCCCATTGAACCCTGACCTGATGTGGCCTCCAACAGACCACACCCCATTGAACCCTGACCTGATGTGGCCTCCAACAGAGTCGCAAGATCCCCTGGACGAGTTGACTGTGTTTTATTAAGGGGAGAGGGTTGAGGGAACAGAAATATTGACTTCATAGGGGCATAGTTTTTGTTCTGTTTGTTTCATTTGTTTGTTGTTTTTTGTGTGTTTTTGTTTTTGTTGTTGTTGGGTTTTTTTTCCTTAATTTATTCATCACCCATCACCCTTTGACTTTGGGAAAAAAAAAAAATTTTTTTTTTTTTTTTTTTTTATATATATCCCCTGGATAGAGGTATAGATTGGGGTGGTTGGGTGGTGTAGTTCTCTTTCCTATTGGTTGGCTAGCTAGTATGTATTTTTTGTCCCGTTCTCATTCTGCCTCTTCTTTCTGACATCATGCGAATGTGAGAATAACAGTTGTAAAATATATTTCATTTTTAGTGGTCGGCTGTTTGTGTGTGAGGATGGTCGACTTGAGCGAATCCTGCTGGGTAAAATAATTATGCAAAACATCCCTTAGACATGACATTGGGCCAACAGCAAAGTGAGGGCTGGATGATCAGTGGTTTCTCCATTGCTATGGGAAATCATTTCCAACTTAGTTTTTTTTTGTGAAGGACTATGACTGTCAAACTAGGAGGCAAGATTGCACTGGCTCTTAGTGCTGCAGCCTTGGGGGCTAGTTTGTCTTTGAGAGGGCTGACTGTCCTAAAACCCTCTTGGCCGAGAGAGTGGGGATGTAACTTTGGCAAGACACTCTCCATTGTCATCAAAGTCTAGCCAGTATAGTCGGGACAGCAGTTGCCTCCACTGCGGTTCTGGTGGTCATAGTGGGACATGACTGTCGTCCATGTATGTTGGTGGTGTGTGTTCAGAGAGATGCCAACTGTCACAGTTTTGCTTATTTTGTTACGCTTGATTGCATTTTGTTCCGACGTTACGCAAACGTCAAAATTGTTCCCACAAGTTCATTTTTGAGTGCATAGCATGGTCACATGTTTTCCTTTCATAACATTACCTGGACATTCCAGACCTATCGATCATGAGGCCAGGGCAGTCACTACTAACCTTGTTTTCACCTGATGACATTGAGCTAATTGTGTGTTTGCATTGTTTGTATGCCTTGTTGATAAGAAATACATTTGCTGATGTGGCTGGGAGTCCAAGTGTTCGTACCAAATTCAAAATGTTCCTGCCAAATTTCCTGATTGTTCCGACAAACACTCCACAGGGGTTGGCACCTCTGTGTGTTGTGCAGGGAGAGTGTATGAGGGACACAACTGATTGTTCTACATGTGTTGTGGTGTGTTGTGTGCAGGGAGCGTGTGTTGGGAACACGACTGACTGTCATACATGTGTTGTGGTGTGTGTTGTGCAGGGAGCGTGTGTTGGGAACACGACAGACTGTTCTACATGTGTTGTGGTGTGTGTTGTGTGCAGGGAGCGTGTGTTGGGAACACGACAGACTGTTCTACATGTGTTGTGGTGTGTGTTGTGTGCAGGGAGCGTGTGTTGGGAACATGACGGACTGTTCTACATGTGTTGTGGTGTGTTGTGTGCAGGGAGCATGTGTTGGGAACATGACGGACTGTTCTACATGTGTTATGGTGTGTTGTGTGCAGGGAGCATGTGTGGGGAACACAACTGACTGTTCTACATGTGTTGTGGTGTGTTGTGTGCAGGGAGTGTGTTGGGAACATGACGGACTGTTCTACATGTGTTGTGGTGTGTTGTGTGCAGGGAGCATGTGTTGGGAACATGACGGACTGTTCTACATGTGTTGTGGTGTGTTGTGTGCAGGGAGCATGTGTGGGGAACACAACTGACTGTTCTACATGTGTTATGGTGTGTTGTGTGCAGGGAGCGTGTGTTGGGAACACAACGGACTGTTCTACATGTGTTGTGGTGTGTGGTGTGCAGGGAGCGTGTGTTGGGAACATGACGGACTGTTCTACATGTGTTGTGGTGTGTGTTGTGCAGGGAGCATGTGTGGGGAACACAACTGACTATTCTACATGTGTTGTGGTGTGTGGTGTGCAGGGAGCGTGTGTTGGGAACATGACGGACTGTTCTACATGTGTTGTGGTGTGTTGTGTGCAGGGAGTGTGTTGGGAACATGACGGACTGTTCTACATGTGTTGTGGTGTGTTGTGTGCAGGGAGCATCTGTTGGGAACATGACGGACTGTTCTACATGTGTTATGGTGTGTTGTGTGCAGGGAGCATGTGTGGGGAACATGACGGACTGTTCTACATGTGTTATGGTGTGTTGTGTGCAGGGAGCATGTGTGGGGAACACAACTGACTGTTCTACATGTGTTGTGGTGTGTTGTGTGCAGGGAGTGTGTTGGGAACATGACGGACTGTTCTACATGTGTTGTGGTGTGTTGTGTGCAGGGAGCATGTGTGGGGAACACAACTGACTGTTCTACATGTGTTGTGGTGTGTTGTGTGCAGGGAGTGTGTTGGGAACATGACGGACTGTTCTACATGTGTTGTGGTGTGTGGTGTGCTGGGAGCGTGTGTTGGGAACATGACGGACTGTTCTACATGTGTTGTGGTGTGTGTTGTGTTGGGAGCGTGTGTTGTGAACACAACTGCCATACATGTGTAATTGTGGCAGGTAGTGCGCAGGGAGTGTGTGTTGGGGACACAACTGACTGTCATACACGTGTAATTGTGGCGTGCTGTGTGCAGGGAGCGTGTGTTGGAGCGCACCTCTGGCATCGAGGAGCAGGGCGGCATGCGGTGGGAACTGCTGGGTCTGCTGCTCCTGTCATGGGTCATCGTCTACTTCTGCATCTGGAAGGGGCCCAAGTCCACCGGCAAGGTGTGGGGTGTCGTCTGCTTTCCCTTCACCAAGATATACCTGGCTGTGATGGTGTTGTGTTATTATGTTGTGTTAGGTTATGGTGTTGTCTTGTGTTGTGTGTATTATTGTGTTGTGTCATATAATGTGTTGTATTGTTGTGTTGTGTTAATGTGTTGTGTTATTGTGTTGTATTGTTGTGCTGTGTTGTATTATTTTATGTATTGTTGTGTTGTATTATAGTGTAGTATTGTGTTATTGTGTTGTGTTGTATTGTTGTATGTATTGTTGTGTTATTGTGTTGTATTATTGTGTTGTATTGTATTATTGTATGTAGTGTTGTGTTATTGTGTTGTATTGTTGTGTTGTGTTGTTCTGCTGTGTTGTGTTATTGTGTTGCATTGTATTGTTGTGTTGTTTTATTGTGTTGTGTTATTGTGTTGTGTTGTATTATTGTATGTATTGTTGTGTTGTATTGTTGTATGTATTATTCTGTTGTGTTATTGTGTTGTGTTATTGTGTTGTTGTATTATTGTATAGTGTTGTATTGTTGTGTTCTATTATCATGTTGTGTTGTATTATTGTATTGTGTTGTAGTATTGTGTTGTGTTGTATTATCATGTTGTGTTGTAGTATTGTGTTATTGTGTTGTATTACAGAATGTATTATTGTGTTGTGTTGTTTTATTGTGGTGTGTTGTGTTATTGTATTGTGTCATGTTGTTGTGTTATTGTGTTGTGTTATTGTTGTGTTGTTTTGTATTGTTGTGTTGTGTTGTATTATTGTATGTATTATTGTGTTGTGTTGTTGTATGTATTATTGTGTTGTGTTGTTATTGTGTTGTTGTATTGTTGTATGTATTATTGTGTTGTGTTATTGTGTTGTGTTATTGTGTTGTGTTATATTATTGTGTTGTATTATTGTGTTGTATTGTTGTGTTGTATTATCGTGTTTTGTTGTTGTGTTGTGCTGTATTATCATATTGTGTTGTATTAGTGTGTTGTGTTTTGTTGTGCTGTATTATTGTGTTGTTGTTGTGTTGTGTTATTGTTGTGTTGTATTAGTGTGTTGTGTTCTATTACTGTGTTGTGTTGTATTATTGTGTTGTGTTGTATTGTTGTTGTGTTGTATTATTGTTGTGTTGTATTATTGTGTTGTGTTGTATTGTGTTGTATTATTGTTGTGTTGTGTTGTATTATTGTGTCATATTATTATATTGTATTGTTGTGTTGTATTGTTATGTTTTTTTGTTGTTGTAGTATTGTGTTGTGTTGTCTTGTCTTATATGATATTGTATTTTGTTCTGTTGTTTTGTTGTACTGTATTGTAGTATTGTATTGTGTTTGTCTCAAGGTCTAGTGGAGGGGGAGAAAATATCGGCGGCTGAGCTGTGATTCGAACCACCGCACTCAGATTCTCTCGCTTCCTAGGCGGACGCGTTACCCCTAGGCCATCACTTCCTTTGGGAACCATCCCCAGTGCTGACTGTCCTAAAACCCTCTTGGCCGAGAGAGTGGGGCTGTAACGTGGGCAAGACACTCCTCACTATAATCAAATTCTAGCCCATATAGTTCAGACAGCAGGTACCTCTGCTGTTCTGATGGTCATAGTCAAACACGACTATCATACATATATTTATATATATAAAAAGTTGAGTGTCACAGGTAAGGTGGTGTGTTTTCCAGGTGGTGTACTTCACGGCCACCTTTCCTTACGTGGTGCTGATCACCCTGTTGGTGCGCGGCGTCACGCTGCCCGGCTCTGAACAGGGCATCAGCTACTTCATCAACCCTGACTGGAGCCTGCTGCTCAACGCCAAGGTGGGACTTGTTGACAGGGGGCGCTGGTGCTGGCCGGAGGAATGAGTGGAGGAGTTAGGGAACTTGATTTGTATGTAGGGTGTGTCGGTGTGTCGGAATGACATGGCTTGGGGTGTGTGCGTTCATGCGCCTGCACACACACACCAGCACGCGATGCACATGTGTATGCACACACACACACACACACACACACAAGCACACACATGCATACACGCACTCTCTTTCTCTCTCTCTCTCTCTCTCTCACACACTCACTCTCACACACTCACTCTCACACACTCTCTCTGTCTCACACACACACACACACACACACACATACACACACACTCTCTCTCTCTCTCTCTCTCACACACACACACACACACACACACACTCTCTCTCTCTCTCTCACTCTCTCTCTCTCACACACACACACACACACACAGATATATTTAGAAAAGGTGGGGGGTGGGGGGGGAGTTGTGCTGTTCTGGGGGTGTATTTTCGGGGACCATACTTTTTGTGGGGGGTTTGCAGGTTGAATGTATCTAATACCACATTCTTTGCACACACAAATACTCCACTTGTGTGTGATTGGACACTTTTTGACTCGCTTGTTTAAACAAAGTGAGTCTATGCTATAACCTGGTGTTTGGTTGTCTGTGTGTCTGTCTGTCTGCTTGTATGTATGTCTTTGTGTCTGTGGTAAACTTTTTAACATTGCCATTTTCTCTGGATATACATCGTCTATCAATACCAATTTTAGCTTAAAAATAGTAGGAAAAAATCTTCACAGTCATACCAATAATAGATTGTGAGTCTCCCAAATTAAGCTGAATTTCACATAATCATTGACTCTCTCCAGATGACTGAATGCATGAGCATTCCTACATAAAATGTATTTGGTTTCTGACGATGGAATGGAATAGCATTTTCCAAAAATAAAAATCCATCACATGCTGTACATGTGATTTTATTATCAGCCAAGCAGAGTGCGCTATTCTGGGTCACTCCACAACTGAATGGTGTGATTGGCCAGCCTGTCATGTGTGGCCTGTCTCGCACACACGCTGACAAAGTCACTGACCGCTCGTCTGCTCACGTGCCAGCCTGTTAGCAAAGCGCGTTCTTAAAATGTGAAGCGAACAAGGCATCAATGGCAATGTTTTAGTGTTTCCATACTTGAAATGCTACAAACTGAAGGGTCGAACATTGAAGAGGTGGATGATTACGAAGAAGAAAGTGAATTAAGTGCAGAAAGCGAGCATGGGTATGGTGATTCGGGTTGAAAAATTGGCATTATTTTCTACATGTGGCAAAACTGTAAAAATACGATGAGAAGTTTGATTTTTTTTATATGTTATAGCTCAGCACGTAATAAACAAGCTCTTTAAGTTTCATTTTCTTACTCTGTATTTTGTATTTTTTTTGTAATTTTTTTCCCAAACCCTTACAAATGGGCCGTCTGTGGGGAAAAGCAAGGGAGAAAACTTGTCGTCCCGAATGAGTTAACGATTTATTTTGTTGAGGCTGTTTGAGGATTCTGAAAACACCATTTTCCCCACATCCCATTCACAGGAGTTGGCAATGCTTGGTCAGAGGTTGGTGTGACCTCATTTTTCTTGTTCCCAATTAAAAGGAAAGAAATACAAATTCTGGACAGAACACATACAGTGACACTTTATACACCGTCGACGTGTTTACTGTATATGAATATTCTAATGTGGACACTGAATTAAGCAGAAAGAACAACAACAACAACAACAAAAAAACAACTGAATCGACCGTTTCACTGAGTGTCAGTTAACCATGTCTAGGCTGGTCTGTGCAGATCTGGTTTTTTCTTGTTCGCAATTAAAAGAACAGAAATACAAATTCTGGACACAACACATATAGTGACACAGACTACATCATTGAGGTGTTCACTGCATATGAATATTTTAAAACAGATACTTAATTAACTAGAATGAATATAAAAGAGAAATTGAACCAACCATGTCATACTTTCCCGGCGAGTGTAACTGAACATGTCATACATCTATCTAGACCCAGAGAAAACGGCTAAATGTTACAGTGTGATTAGGCGATGTCAACATATCCTTTACAGGGGACTTTAAAGAATTCTAAATGCCGGAGATATACCAAAATAACATGATTCAAACAGTGTTATCACTTCGAATACTGCAATTGATTTATTACGCATAAAAAAAGCATGCTTGGATTTTAATTTTCGAAGGTCATTGATCTGTGGTAGTGCTGTGATGTAGACAATGTCTTCCAACCTGAACATGTTAGGTTCAAATCTGATTTCAGGCGCTTTTTTTTTCCATTAACCCAAAGCTTTTATTACAAATACAGAACACATTTTAACGATTGAATTAATTATTTTTTTTTTTAAGTGTATCACAAGTGAGTTTTGAAGGCCGTTTAAAAATTTTTTTTTAATGTGAACAGATATTAAATCATTGACCAACCAGTCAACGTCTCCAAAACTACCACAACTGCAACAAAAGGAAAAAAAAAAACACGCAACACCAACACCAGCAGTGACCACAATACCACCTCCACATGACTGATGGAATGACCAACTTTATGTTTCTGTGATCTTGAACACAGCATTCCGAACTTAACGATTATGGCGCTGCTGGTTGACACATAGCATTCATTGCTTTTTCTGTTTTTCTTTTCTTCTCCCCCCGACCCCCTCCCCCCCAACCCCCCACCACCCTTTTTTTTATGATGGGGATAGTAGGTGTCCTTTTTCCCTTTTTTTTGTTTTTGTTTTTTCGAACAGTAGGAATTAAAGTAAACATAAGGTTATATTATTGTGTGTTGTGTAAGATGTATGTGGATATTTAGTGCTGATATTTATTGTGGTTTTGTAATAACATTGTGTTTTTTTGCAAACTTTAATTGATTCAAAACATTTGCGTGGGCCAGCCATTGATGAGAAAGACCAGATGAGCCATTCATCATCAACACCACATCACTCCGGTCACTTGTATACATGTGTAATGTGATCACACTTTTCAACTTGTAACACCATGCAGCTGTTAATTGGTCTGGCCCCTTTTGAAATTCTAACAGCGTGAGGTTCTGTTGACTGGTGTGCTAATGTTTGTTGCACTTTTGAAAGTGCTTATTGCTCTCCTGAAACACAGGTGTAATGAGTGAAAGTATTATACGCATGCAAGCTGATGATCAAAAGGGGGCCATGTTAGATTATTAATGCAGTGGCATAGTTGATATAGCATCAGAGGCAGTGTGATAGGGTTTTGATAGGTTTGATACGAAATGGAATTTTGTGTTAATTAATACCTGTTTTCACAGACAGTTCCCAACAGCAGGAGTTTTCCCTGGCAGTTGAGGGGTTAACACAGCTGTTGTTTCTATTCAATTCAGCTGTCATGTTATTTTAAAAAAATTTCTTTTCTTTTATTTATTTATTTTTCTCAAGGCCTGACTAAGCGCGTTGGGTTATGCTGCTGGTCAGGCATCTGCTTGGCAGATGTGGTGTAGCGTATATGGATTTGTCCGAATGCAGTGACACCTCCTTGAGCTACTGATACTGATAGTGTCATGTTGTGGGTCTGTGTGAGACTGATACTGATAGTGTCATGTTGTGGGTCTGTGTGAGACTGATACTGATACTGTCATGTTGTGGGTCTGTGTGAGACTGACACTGATACTGTCATGTTGTGGGTCTGTGTGATTTGCTGGACCGTAAGCAAGTTGAGTGTTGGCCAAGTGATAACTCGATCACCTAGGAAGCGAGAGATGTGTTGAAAAATGAACTTGAAAAAAACTAAAACATTTGCAGGCCGAAGAAAAAGGGTGAACCAGCACTTCAGTGACATTGTCCCCTGGAGGAGAGCAGCTGGACTTTCACTCTGAGAAATGTGTTGTGGTGACAGAGGTTGATACAATACACTGCAATGCGGCACAACGCAATGCGGCACAAAACAGCGGAAGGCAATACAACGCAACACAAGACAATACAGTACAAAACAAGAGAGGCAAGGCCTTCAAGACTCACTTGTGATACACTTAAAAAAAAAAAAAATCTAATTATTAAAATGTGTTCTGTATTTGTTATTACAAAGCTTGGCGTTAAAAAAAAAAAAAAAAGAAAAAAGAAAAAAAGTCCTGACGGCAGATTCAAACCCCGCATATTTGGGTATTACCCAATACACTATCGTGGCTCCATAACTGGCATTCAAAAATTTAACATTTAAACATGCTTTTTTAAAGGGTGATAAATCGATTGCAGTATTCGCAGTGAGAACGCTGTTTTAATCATATTATTCTGGTGTATATTGGGCATTCAAAAAATCTTTAAGGGCAATTAAAAATTCTTTTTAAGTCCGAGGTAAAGGAGACGTGGCTATCGCTGCAATCACACTGCAACATTTAGCCATTTTCGCTGGATCTAGATAGATGTACAAGTTTAGTTACACCCGCAGGGAATGAACGATACGGTCGATTCAATTTCTCTTTTATGTTCATTCTAGTTTTATAGTTTTAAAGTTGATATGAAAATTGAGTATTTTGTTAAACTAATAACATGTAGAGCCAAGTACAAGCACTTTTTAACATCATATGAAGTGAAAAGGACTTCATTTTGAGAAAAGTTGAGACTGGAAATTTTTAAGTTTCATCAAGGGTATTAACTCTCATGGTTTATTATTTTAAACTGTGAATTCCGACTGATTTTGTTGATATTTTTATGGCAGTTTGGGGCATAACCCAGTAAGTGATGAGGCGTTCACAAATCTTTCTCTGAATAAATATTTAAGGGTCTTCTTCTCCAACTTTCCATCACATGTTATCGTGTATTGTTGTTTGAATATAGGATTGAACGGGCAGGTCAACAACTTGAGACAATATGAGCACGCGCTTTGAATATGTATAAATATGTGTACATAATTGATTTTTGCCTATGACCTTCAGGGCCCAGCCAGTAGACCTGTATTATAAAGTCCACTCGTATTGATTTTAGTATTTTCCGAAAAAGACCACTTGGGTGAATGAACATAGTGAAAGCCCTGTACACTGAGAGTAAAACACACAAGCTTTTTATGTATTTAGTATAATTTCAAAATGTAATGTTTAAGATGAGAATGATCAGTTTAAAGCAAATTAATCCCCCTAGCATTAATTACAGATTAATTTCCCTTTTGTACTATCTGCAGCAAAGACATGCACCAGAAATATAACTACCATGCTTAGCAAAAGAAGTTCCTGTTTGAACAAAAAATGATAAAAATGACTGCTTTTGTTGTTGTGTCAGAATATCAGATCAAAGTGCCAAGTTTAGAGAATAATAATTAAAAAAAAAACCCAGTAAATTCAGTTTATATATAATTTGGCTTCTTTTTAAAAATTTTTTGTGCCCATCCAAGAGGTGCAATATTGTTTTAAACAAGTTGACTGGAAAGAACTGAATTTTTCCTATTTTTATGCCAAATTTGGTGTCAACTGACAAAGTATTTGCAGAGGAAATGGCAGTGTTAAAGTTTACCATGGATACACAGACACATACATACACACACACACACACACACACACACACACACACAGACAACCGAACGCCAGGTTAAAACATAGACTGACTTTGTTGACACAAGTGAGTCAAAAAAGATAGTCGTAAAATGGTTCTGTGGGATGGTCGTGACCATTACAAACAACAACATCGTCAAGTGTGTCAGGGGGTAGGGGTGCTATTTTGCTTTGCCTTTATATTCTTTTATTCTCTTTTATTTTATTGTGTGTGTGTAAACATTTACTGCAGTGATGTTGTGATTTTCTGTGTTATCAGTATGTGTGTGTGTGTGTGTGTGTGTGTATGTTCTTCAGTTTAACACCTATCCACATAACGTGTTTTAGACCCCCCCACCCCAACACCCCTCCCAAAAAAAAAACAACAAAAACAACAACAAACCAACCCCAAAACAAAATAAAACAAACAAAAAAACAAAGGAGCGAGAACCAAGAACAAAGCTAACTGTAAACTTCATTAAATCAAATATCCAACTGCGGACTGTGAAGCAAACTTCCAGAAATTTTTAACAGCAGCACAAAATTACCTACAACATATTTAAACGATAAATCTAGATAAAAAGGGCTTTAAAGCCTCGCATTCAAAGAGTGCATGTGCATTTGAGAGTAGTCCTCCACGGCAGCATGTGATGTTGTGATGTTTTTGTTATAGTTAGCTTTTAAAGCATTTAGTTTTAACCTTTGTTTGTAGTGAACCTGTGTGTATGTGTGCACGTACATGCGTGTGGGCAGGTGTGGGTGTACGCAGCAGCCCAGACGTTCAACTCTCTGGGGGTGGCCTTTGGCGGTCTGATCACCATGTCCAGCTACAACAAGTACAACAACAAGATCCTCAGGTACCGGGACCACACACATCCTTTGCTTTCTGTGTAGCTGTGTTTGATGCCTGTTGAACTGGTCAAGTGTCTGTGTTCTGTCCCTCTTTCTTTAGGTCAATGTCTTTTCACTGGTAAGTGATATTATACGGAAGTGTCTGTGTGTGTGTGTGTGTGTGTGTGTGTGTGTGAGTGCACTTAACACTCTTTCAAATGAACATGTATGTGAGTCTGTGTCTGTGACTGTCTGTGTGCATGAGAGTGTGTGGGGGGGAGATGCCTGTTGTTATTGGAGGAAAGGTGAACGTTTCATAAAGCATGGATGGACCAAACTTTGTTGGTTTGTGGATAATACGTGCCATATCTTCTGTATCTAAAAGAAAACAAAAAGATTTTTTTAAAAGAGAGAGGAAAACAGAAAGCACAAGCTGCTATTGTCAATTGTGGCAAATCATTTGCACATGGAAATATCTGTCCAGTGACGCAACATCTAGACTTGTCATTTCTCTCATTCTCTCTTGCCTTGACTACTGTAACTATTGTCTGGTTTGCCTGCTTCATTCATTCAGTCCCTTCAGCGGATACAAAACTCTGCTGTCTGATGTGTCCTCAGAAAAAAAAAAGATCTGAGAACATCACTCCTCTTTTGCAACATCTCCATTGGCTCCCTGTCTCACACAGAATAAAGTACAAGATCAGCACTCTGTGTTATAAATGTATTCTGAAATCAGCCCCTTCCTGTCTCCGTAGCTGCCTTCATGTCCACACCCAATCTCACTGTCTGTGATCGGCTTTGGATCACTCTGCGCATACCCAGATTCAAACACTCCGCTGTCGGCCGCTGTTCTTTCTCTGTCTCTGGAACCTGCTTCTGGAATGAACTTCCTCTTTCGCTTCATCATGTTTCCGTACTAAGCTCTTCCATGTCTGGCCTTAAAACCTGTAAAACCCACCTCTTTTCAAGTAAGCCTCCCTCCACTGCCTGTTCTTTGTCTTCACTTTCTCAAGTTTACAGTTATGATGAAGTGAGAAGTGATTGACTGGTGTGGAAGTGCTTTGATTTGTCTCTGCACAAGATTCAGCGCTATATAAATTCTAATTGCTATTGTTATTATTATTATTATGACTGATCAGGGAATCAAGGAATGGGTTTGTGCCTTGTCTGTTCATCTCTCTGTCCCTGAAGAGGGCTGTGCTGTGGCTGTGATCACTGTCTGTCAGTGAAGAGGGCTGTGCTGTGGCTGTGATCACTGTCTGTCAGTGAAGAGGGCTGTGCTGTGGCTGTGATCACTGTCTGTCAGTGTAGAGGGCTGTGCTGTGGCTGTGATCACTGTCTGTCAGTGAAGAGGGCTGTGCTGTGGCTGTGATCACTGTCTGTCAGTGAAGAGGGCTGTGCTGTGGCTGTGATCACTGTCAGTGAAGAGGGCTGTGCTGTGGCTGTGATCACTGTCAGTGAAGAGGGCTGTGCTGTGCTGTGGCTGTGATCACTGTCTGTCTGTGAAGAGGGCTGTGCTGTGGCTGTGATCACTGTCTGTCAATGTGGAGGGCTGTGCTGTGGCTGTGATCACTGTCTGTCAGTGAAGAGGGCTGTGCTTGTGTGGCTGTGATCACTGTCTGTCAGTGAAGAGGGCTGTGCTGTGTTGTGGCTGTGATCACTGTCTGTCAGTGAGAGGGCTGTGCTATGCTGTGGCTGTGATCACTGTCTGTCAGTGAAGAGGGCTGTGCTGTGCTGTGGCTGTGATCACTGTCTGTCAGTGAAGAGGGCTGTGCTGTGCTGTGGCTGTGATCACTGTCTGTCAGTGGAGAGGGCTGTGCTATGCTGTGGCTGTGATCACTGTCTGTCAGTGAAGAGGGCTGTGCTGTGCTGTGCTGTGATCACTGTCTGTCAGTGAAGAGGGCTGTGCTATGCTGTGGCTGTGATCACTGTCTGTCAGTGAAGAGGGCTGTGCTGTGCTGTGCTGTGATCACTGTCTGTCAGTGAAGAGGGCTGTGCTGTGGCTGTGATCGCTGTGTCAGTGAAGAGGGCTGTGCTGTGGCTGTGATCACTGTCTGTCAGTGAATAGGGCTGTGCTGTGGCTGTGATCACTGTCTGTCAGTGAATAGGGCTGTGCTGTGGCTGTGATCACTGTCTGTCAGTGAAGAGGGCTGTGCTGTGGCTGTGATCACTGTCTGTCAGTGAAGAGGGCTGTGCTGTGCTGTGGCTGTGATCGCTGTCTGTCAGTGAAGAGGGCTGTGCTGTGGCTGTGATCACTGTCTGTCAGTGAAGAGGGCTGTGCTGTGGCTGTGATCACTGTCTGTCAGTGAAGAGGGCTGTGCTGTGCTGTGGCTGTGATCACTGTCTGTCAGTGAAGAGGGCTGTGCTGTGCTGTGATCACTGTCTGTCAGTGAAGAGGGCTGTGCTGTGCTGTGATCACTGTCTGTCAGTGAAGAGGGCTGTGCTGTGCTGTGGCTGTGATCGCTGTTTGTCAGTGAAGAGGGCTGTGTTGTGGCTGTGATCACTGTCTCTCAGTGAAGAGGGCTGTGCTGTGGCTGTGATCACTGTCTGTCAGTGAAGAGGGCTGTGCTGTGCTGTGGCTGTGATCACTGTCTGTCAGTGAAGAGGGCTGTGTTGTGTTGTGGCTGTGATCACTGTCTGTCAGTGAAGAGGGCTGTGTTGTGTTGTGGCTGTGATCGCTGTCTGCCAGTGAAGAGGGCTGTGTTGTGGCTGTGATCGCTGTCTGTCAGTGAAGAGGGCTGTGTTGTGTTGTGGCTGTGATCGCTGTCTGCCAGTGAAGAGGGCTGTGTTGTGGCTGTGATCGCTGTCTGTCAGTGAAGAGGGCTGTGCTGTGCTGTGGCTGTGATCACTGTCTGTCAGTGAAGAGGGCTGTGTTGTGGCTGTGATCGCTGTCTGTCAGTGAAGAGGGCTGTGCTGTGCTGTGGCTGTGATCACTGTCTGCCAGTGAAGAGGGCTGTGTTGTGGCTGTGATCGCTGTCTGTCAGTGAAGAGGGCTGTGTTGTGTTGTGGCTGTGATCGCTGTCTGCCAGTGAAGAGGGCTGTGTTGTGGCTGTGATCGCTGTCTGTCAGTGAAGAGGGCTGTGCTGTGCTGTGGCTGTGATCACTGTCTGTCAGTGTAGAGGGCTGTGCTGTGTTGTGGCTGTGATCACTGTCTGTCAGTGAAGAGGGCTGTGCTGTGGCTGTGATCACTGTCTGTCAGTGAAGAGGGCTGTGCTGTGGCTGTGATCACTGTCTGTCAGTGAAGAGGGCTGTGCTGTGCTGTGGCTGTGATCACTGTCTGTCAGTGAAGAGGGCTGTGCTGTGCTGTGGCTGTGATCACTGTCTGTCAGTGAAGAGGGCTGTGCTATGCTGTGGCTGTGATCACTGTCTGTCAGTGAAGAGGGCTGTGCTGTGGCTGTGATCACTGTCTGTCAGTGAAGAGGGCTGTGCTGTGGCTGTGATCACTGTCTGTCAGTGAAGAGGGCTGTGTTGTGGCTGTGATCGCTGTCTGTCAGTGAAGAGGGCTGTGTTGTGGCTGTGATCACTGTCTCTCAGTGAAGAGGGCTGTGCTGTGGCTGTGATCACTGTCTCTCAGTGAAGAGGGCTGTGCTGTGGCTGTGATCACTGTCTGTCAGTGAAGAGGGCTGTGCTGTGCTGTGGCTGTGATCACTGTCTGTCAGTGAAGAGGGCTGTGCTGTGGCTGTGGTCACTGTCTGTCAGTGAAGAGGGCTGTGCTGTGGCTGTGATCACTGTCTGTCAGTGAAGAGGGCTGTGCTGTGGCTGTGGTCACTGTCTGTCAGTGAAGAGGGCTGTGCTGTGCTGTGGCTGTGGTCACTTTGGAAGGTGTCAGATTCTGCACAGTCATGTTGGAGCCAGTCTGTAACCCTGTGAGTTGTGACAAAAAAGTTTAAAAAAAAAAAAGTTTGTCAGAAGTTTTGCTACAGCTGTTTTTTGTAGTTATGTCTGCTCTTGACATGGGGCTGAGAATTTCTGTTGCTGCTGTTTTTTTTAGGGCTCACAATTTCTGAAACTGCTGGTTTTTTAAATTATTTTAACTTGATTTAATTTTTTTAGTTCAGACAGTTTGTGTCCCAGCCAGGCCTCCCAGCTGTCACCTTGGTTCAGTCTGTCGTTCACAACCCCTGTTTGCATTGTTGTACCTTTCTTTATTTTTATTTGCTTTTGATGATGATATGAGGTCCTATATTGTGCTTTTCCTTGGCCAGAGACCAATCTCTAAGCGCTTTACATTGAGGCATTTGCTCAACAGGCTGTCTACCTGGGTACAGCCACGTAACAGCTGCCATAAGGTTTCAGTCAAGCACACTTACACACTGATACAAGCATGTAACATTTTTATGTTTATAGCCGTTTTGTTCATTTGCCCCACCATGTAGGCAGCCATACTCTTGTTTTCCTGGATGTGCATGCTGAGTATGTTCTTGACGCCATAACCCACCCAAATGCTGACATGGAGTACAGGATCTTTCACGTGCGTATTAATTTCTGCATGAGTATACACATGAAAGGGATTCAGGCACTAGCAGGTCTGCACATCTGTTGACTGGGGAGATTGGAAAAATCTTCACTGTTTACCCACCAGGCACCGTTACTGAGATTCGAACCTGGGACCGTCAGATTGAAAGTCCAGCGCTTTAACCACTGGGCTATTGTGATAGCCTGTGGTGCCAGGTGCACTGGTGTGATAGCACACAATACAGGGTTCCTTGCATTGATGGGGGTCACATCACTCCACCATCAGTTGCTGTGTTGTCCTCACCACACACACACCTGTCATGATTCTCCAGGTTTCTGTCCTGCAGCTTTCCGTTTCTGCGTCTTGCTTCTGTTGGAATGGCTTATCCGCCCCCCCCCCCCCCCCCCCCCCCTGCAGGACTCTTCCCATTGTCTGTAGCGTCAAAGACATGGCCTCTGTTTCTTGAGATGAAATCTTTCCTTGCTCGGTCCTTTCCTCGGCAGGTTTGTCTGTATCAAGCTATGCAGTCTTTGCGTGAGGGGCTTTGGCCTTTATTGGAATAAAACATTTCATTTTCGCTGTGCGCTATTGTTCTGAAAGTGGCCGGGACTGTCTGTTTGTGGGAGCTGTTTGACGGAAGAAGTGGAAGTGTCTGTCTGTGGGAGCTGTTTGACGGTAGAAGTGGAAGTGTCTCTTTGTGGGAGCTGTTTGATGGAAGAAGTGGAAGTGTATGTTTGTGGGACCTGTTTAATGGAAGAAGTGGAAGTGTCTGTTTGTGGGACCTGTTCGACAGAAGAAGTGGAAGTGTATGTTTGTGGGAGCTGTTTAATGGAAGAAGTGGAAGTGTCTGTTTGTGGGAGCTGTTTGACAGAAGAAGTGGAAGTGTATGTTTGTGGGACCTGTTTGACGGAAGAAGTGGAAGTGTCTGTTTGTGGGAGCTGTTTGATGGAAGAAGTGAAAGTGTCTGTGGGAGCTGTTTGACGGAAGAAGTGGAAGTGTCACAGGGATCTGTTTTAGGCCCAGTGCTCTTCACACTGTACACTGGATCTCTCGCTGAAATTATCAACCGCCATAATATCAGTCATCATTCTTATGCTGACGACACTCAACTCCAGAAGAGTGATACCCCTGAAAAATTGTTGTCGCTCTTGCAGGAAACATCCAACTGCTTCCTGGACATTCAAAACTAGATGACTCGAAATAAGTTACAATTGAACACGGACAAAACTAAAGCAATGATCATAGGAACTAAACAAAAACTGTCTTCCATAACAATTGACACAATCAAACTTGGCAGTACATCCATATCCCTCTTTCCACGTCAGTCAGGAACCTCGGTGTTGTCCTTGACAATACACTGTCCATGCAAAAATTTATCAGTCAGACATGTCAGTCCTGCTACTGTCAACTGCGGTGCATCAGTGCCGTCCGGAAATATCTGTCCACTGATGCAACATCTAGACTTGTCGTTTCTCTCATTCTCTCTCACCTTGACTACTGTAACTCTCTATTGTCTGGTCTGCCTGCTTCATCCATTCAGTCCCTTCAGCGCATACAAAACTCTGCTGCCCGACTCATCCTCAGAAAGAAAAGATCTGAGCACATCACTCCTCTTTTGCAACATCTCCACTGGCTCCCTGTCTCACACCAAATGAAGTACAAGATCAGCACTCTGTGTTATAAATCTATGCATTCACAGAACTGCCCCTTCCTATCTCTGCGGCTGCCTTCACCTCTACACTCCATCTCGCTCACTACGATCGGCTTTGGATCCACTCTGTTTACGCATACCCAGATTCAAACACTCGACTGTTGGCCGCCGTTCTTTCTCTGTTTCTGGACCTTGCGATTGGAATGAACTTCCTCTTTCGCTTCGTCAAGTCTCCACACTCAGCTCTTTCAAGTCTGGCCTTAAAACCCACCTCTTCCCAAAATAGCCTCCCTTGCCTGCCCTTCATTGTCTTTAGTTTCTACAATTAATTTTTAGAGTTATGCATGCGTGTGAATGACATGTGCGAAAGCGCTTTGATTTGTCTCTGCACAAGATCCAGCGCTATATAAATACCATTATTATTATTATTAATTGTCTGTGGGAGCTGTTTGATGGAAGAAGAGGAAGTGTCTGTGGGAGCTGTTTGATGGAAGAAGTGGAAGTGCCTGTCTGTTGGAGCTGTTTGACGGAAGAAGTGGAAGTGTCTGTCTGTGGGAGCTGTTTGATGGAAGAAGAGGAAGTGTCTGTCTGTGGGAGCTGTTTGATGGAAGAAGTGGAAGTGTCTGTGGGAGCTGTTTGACGGAAGAAGTGGAAGTGTCTGTGGGAGCTGTTTGATGGAAGAAGAGGAAGTGTCTGTGGGAGCTGTTTGATGGAAGAAGTGGAAGTGTCTGTCTGTGGGAGCTGTTTGACGGAAGAAGTGGAAGTGTCTGTGGGAGCTGTTTGATGGAAGAAGTGGAAGTGTCTGTTTGTGGGAGCTGTTTGACGGAAGAAGTGGAAGCGTTTGTGGGAGCTGTTTGATGGAAGAAGTGGAAGTGTCTGTCTGTGGGAGCTGTTTGACGGAAGAAGTGGAAGTGTCTTTGGGAGCTGTTTGACGGAAGAAGTGGAAGTGTCTGTTTGTGGGAGCTGATGGAAGAAGTGGAAGTGTTTCTGTTTTTGTGGTGTTTTGGTTTTGTTTAATTCTTTCGTAAAGGTTGTTTCTCTGTATCTTGGTTACATTCCTTTTTTTTTTTTTTTTTTCCAACCGTTCTTTCTTCCTTTGCTTCTTGCTAATTTGTCTGGAACTTGAAAGATATTGGGCAGTGTTGGGTATTGTTCATTTTTGACTCGTGTGTGTAAAACATGCTTAGTTTGTGTAATACTCCTGTGTTTCACTATTGTGTGTGTGTGTTTGTGTGTGTGTGTGTGTGTGATTCTGTGTGTCTGTGGTGTGTATGTGTGTGTGTGTCTGTGTGGTGTGTGTGTGTGTGTGTGTGTCATTGTATATGTGTGTGTGTATGTGTGTGTGCCTATGGTAAACTTGAACAATCTCATTTTCTCTGGAAAAAAAAAAAGGATTTGGTTTAAACATTGAAGAAAATTTTTTTTTTCACACATACCAGGTTTAGGGGTGTGATTATACTGCGTTAAGGCCAGACACTATAGTCAAATAACGACTTTTTTTTTCTCCAACAATATATCTTTTTTCTTTTTGTCTGCTAGGTGTATCATCACTTGTGGATCACAGAAAAAGTTATCTTAAATTTCTGTGAATACCTGTTGCTATCAAAATGGCTGCCAAACAATGTATCAAAGAAATTGGGTTTGTGGTGCATGTAAACATTTTTTGTTATGTGGACTTGATACACAATGACATTATCTTCATTTTCACGTGAGATTGTGTTGATTCTTCAATTATTGTATTTTTTATGAATTTTTGAAATTTTGGGTATTGCAAAATCCTCAAAATTTACAATGGGTGATTGGAACCGCTATGAATTCAAACCCAGAGAATATTTTCATACATACTCACGACAAAACTTCAATAACATATTATAAAATAGTCATGCAAAGTCTCATGGTTGTAGGTTTACTCATCATTGAGCAAGTCCAAGGTATATTGTCAAGGCCAGAAACTTGACGACTTGCGTGGAAATTGAACAAGATAAACACTTCCGTGATTTAGCAAGCAATTTTTTCATTGTTAAAGACATCTTTACAGTGGAAAAACTTATGCATATGATAGAAGAGATGTTCAAGAATCAAAATCCATCAAAAACCCAAATCATGAAAAATCATCATTTTGGTCTCTTTTGCACTGCCGTGTCCCCCCTTAGACCATGTTTGTAAATGGTGAAGTCTGTTTAATTTTGCAAGACTTCCGTGGGGTCTTTCCTGGCTCTGTTCCAGATTTTAGCATTTGGTCAGGTTGTGTTTCTGAGACAGCGTGACACTCCCTTTCATGTTCACAGTTTGGAGAAAGAAAAAAACAATTCTGAGAAAACATGGAATGACACTACACCAAAATATTTTTGCACACCGATATTTCAAAGAGGGTATGGAATTAACTAGAAAACGCATGCTGAACATTCCAGTTTACAAAAATAATGAAAAATAATTTTTTCATCCACTAATACTATCTTGCCTGAAAAGTGTGGAATTCACCCAGCATGCAATAGCTGCTGTGTTATGCAATGCCTGAGTGGTTAAATCATGGAAAAGACAGTAACAAGTTAAAATTCGACATGTATGATAGTTTGTGACCCATCGCAGTAAGCCAGTTGTTGACACAAAAGAAAATAACCCAAAATAAGAAATTACGAAAAACTCTTTTTTTGTGTGTGGAATGCTTGTTATGATTTATGAAAGTCACAAAGCTGTGTTGAAGAGCAGATCCTAAGAATGTGAAATTCCTATTGACATGGTCTGCTTAAATGGAGTTGTTTTGTTTCCAGCACAGAACTGTAGGTTTGACAAATTCCTATTGACATGGTCTGCTTAAATGGAGTTGTTTTGTTTCCAGCACAGAACGTTAGGTTGGACAAATTCCTATTGACATGGTCTGCTTAAATGGAGTTGTTTTGTTTCCAGCACAGAACTGTAGGTCTGACGAACACTCATTTTACTGGTGTTCAAGAGTAAGACAAAAAAGGGGGAGGGGGGGGGGGGGAAGGAAGGAGAACTGGATCAAAGTAACACGTAAGAACTGTAAAACATCCATCCCTCACTCCCCCTGCACCCATCCCCCCCCCCCCCACACACACACACACACACACTACTCTCTTCTTCCTCCTGCATGTCAGTTTTGTTGTCGTTGTTGTTGTTGTCTTTGAATCAGCAGGAAATTTCGTATGAGCCATGAAGGCATTGTCTTCTTGTTGTAGTTTGATAGAATTCCCTGGTAATCATTGTTGATGCAACATGTTCATTTTTCAGGACAGGTGAGAGAAGGGTGTTTGATTTTTTTTGATTTTTTTATATTTTATTTTTTTTTTTAAACATATGAATCAGGTACTCTGTGTGTATCTGACAGAAGCTAGGATATTAGGAATTACTGCAAATCTAGAGTGCATGCTTATGGTTTTACAGAAGAAAAAAAGATTTTGTTATTGTTGCTTTTACAAATTAGTGGGCATTCCTTATATGCATGCTTGACAAGGTGATACCACTGAATGGTATTAGTTTTGAATAATTTGATTTTATGTTTATAGTGCTTTTGCATGTTTTGTTTGGTTTCAGGTGTAGTCATAGTGCCGCTGTTGGCTGATGAAGAAATAATAACTGCAGCTTGAAAGAAAAGGGTTATATTTTGTTGAAAACAATGTAGATTTAAAAATTTTGATTGTTTATGTATCAGAGATAATTTTTTTTCCAGGATATATTACACAGTTTAAAGTGAAAAATGACTCCGTGCAACAATTTTGCTTTCTGTGGAAGGGATTATTTTATAATTACACAGGTTATTGATATTGCATTCAAATCCGTATTTCAAATCATGCAGCATGCTTTGTTGTGTCATATCATATCACATCAAACCATATCATGTATCAAACCACACTACACCACACCGTATCGCAACGCAACACAACACCCCACACCATACCACAGCACAACACACCACACCATACCATACCATAACACAACACAACACAACACAACACAACAAAACACAACACAACACAACACAACACAACACAACACAACACATTCCACTGCATCACATCACATCACATTGTATCACATCACACCACATCACACTGTATCACATCACACCACATCACACCACACCACATTGTATCACACCACACCACACCACACCACACCACACCACACCACACCACATCACATAACACCACTACAAATGACATCACATCACAACACATTGCTACATATCACTTTACATCCCATCGCATCCACTTTCACAAAAGAACCATCACACCACACCACACCACACCACACCACACCACACCACACCACACCACACCACACCACACCACACCACACCACATCTCACATCACACCACATCTCACATCACACCATATCACACCACACCACACCACATCTCACCACATCTCACATCTCATCACATCACACCACATCTCACATCACACCACACCACACCACACCACACCACACCACACCACACCACCTCTTGTCATGTCATGTCATGTCATATCATGTCATGTCAATGCATTATCATGTCACACCATGCCATGTGATAAAGATGACAAAAATAAGGATGATAATAAGATGATTTCTGACTGTTGATAGTGTTCATCTTTGTGCAAGTAAAGAGGCTTTGGGGGTTTATATTTTCAGTGCTTTGCGTTTTTCCCCAATAAGTGCACAGAGCAAGCTGTGGAAGTGAACTCACAAATACCTGTCCATATCTAGTGGTCTGGGTCACGTTTCTTAACAGACTCAAATTTCAGACTCGCCATTGTACATATCGGAAAACTGATCATATCTTACCTTATGTCCTATAATAATTTCTCACTTTGTTTCAAATAGATTTGATCATTTTAGACATTTGGTTGGAAGCAGCATTCATTAAAAAGTTTAACAGTTGTTGTTGAAATCCTGTTGTAACTTTGACAGACGAATCCTTAGACGAACTGCTTGTCTGGTTTAAAGAAAAACAACACATCAGTAAGGTTATTAATGCTTGTTTATTTACAGAGATGTGCCCTGTTCAAGTCATAGTATTCACTTACAGTAATATTGTAGCCAGGAAGATTGTTAAAGTTAATTAAAAGTTCCTCATAAATGTAGTGTGATTTAATCCTTAAATTCTGCAGTGTTCCAGGCTTGAGTTTGCAACAGATTATTATGGCATGGGTCATTATAAAATTCTGGGGGAAAAAAGTCTTCATAAACTTCATGATTTAAAACTCCTGATATTCTTTAGTATTCTAGGCTGACTGAGTAAAGAGTTTGCAACAGACTATTATGACATGGGTCATTCCTTCCTCTTGATTGGTTTTATGAAACTTTTTTTGATAGCACTGTTACTGGTAGAGTTATTTGAGTTCTTTTTTTTTTTCGTCTCATGTTTGAGGACTATTTCAAGTTCTAAAAAATTATTGGGGACTGCATGTGGACCTAAAAATGAAGAGTTCACTTTCATATCGCATCCACACCTTGAAGGGTTTGAAAGAAATCAGAGTGAAACACTCTGCTTGCATGATTCTTTTACTTTTGTTTTGGTCGCAATAAAAATGAAACACTAAAAAGCCAGACAAAAGAAAAATGATTTAATAAAAGTTTAAACCATAGTTGGATTTTGAATAGAAACAAGTCATGGGCAAAGAACATTCAAAATACTTGTAAAAAGAAAACCCCACACCAAAAAAACAACTAAAACACCTCTGACAAATGTATATACAAGACTACTGTTATATTCTGGAGTAACAGAAAAAAAGACAGTGGTGGAGGGGGGGAGGTGAGGGGGGGGGGAGTCAGCTTTAGGAAAGTTGTATCCTGAGTGGTTTTCGTTTTGACCGAACTCTTTGATAGGAAGGTAGAGAAATAAAGTTCACATTGCGCTTGGGTGAGGGGTCACAGGGTACGTCATGGTATCAGCCAGAGAGAAGCTGACAAAGGACCTCAGGACTTGCCTCAACATAGCTCTGCTTAGTGTAGCAAGGCCCAGGAATTCAATCAATCAAATCAAAAACACTGTATTGATCCAAATGGAAATTGATTATCCAGTGCAGACCTGCACTGCAAGGCGAGCCTGGGGCCATAACTGTTGGTTTGATAAAGGAGAGCTAAGGCCTAGGATGCCATGCTGTTTGCACTTGATTAATCCACATGGAAATTGATTATATCCAGTGCACGTCTGGTCTTCAAGGCTTGTCTGGGGCCATTGATTTGATTTGATTTGATATGATATGGACACTTATACAGCGCCTATCCTCAGTCAGAGACCAAGCTGTAAGCTCTTTACAAACATTGGGTCATTTTCGCGGCAGGGCTGCCTACATGGGTAGAGCTGACTGACGGCTGCCTTAGGCACTCATGTGTCATTGAATCAGATTTCAGGCATGAAACACATACACACTAAGACAGACATGTAACATTTTATGTGTATGACTGCTTTGTTTATTTACCCTGCCATGTAGGCAGCCGTACTCCATTTTTGGGGTGTGCATGCTGGGTATGTTCTTGTTTCCATAACCCACTGAACAATGACATGGATTATAGGATCTTTGACGTGCGTATTTGACCTTCTGCTTGCATGTACACATGAAGGGGGTTCAGGCACTAGCAGGTCTGCACATGTGTTGACCTGGGAGATTTCCAGATCCACCCTTTACCCACCAGGCACTGTTACCAAGATTCGAACCTGGGACCCTCAGATTGATAGTCCAACGTTTTAACCGCACAGCTATTGCACCAATTACTGTTGGTTTGATGAAGGGGAGGTAAGGCGTAGGATGCCATGCTGTTTGCACTTGATAACTCCACATGGAAACTGATTATCCAGTGTAGGTCAGGACCTCAGGACCTGGTCTGAACGTAGCTCTGCTTAGTGCAGCAAGGCCTAGAAATTCAGTCAGTCAAATCAGAAACACTGCATTAATCCACATGGAAATTGATTATCCAGGTCAGGCCTGGCCTTCAGGGGCCATTACTGTTGCTTTGATGAAGGGGAGGTAAGTAAGGCAGTAGGATGCCATGCCATATGCCCAACCACAGGTGTGTGTGTCGCTCCTTTCCAGAGATGTATTAGCCTTGGCCGTTGTGGATGCGATCACCTGTCTGCTGGCGGGCTTCGCCATTTTCTCCATTCTTGGCTACCTGGCCTTCAATCAAGGGAAGGACGTGGTGGAGGTGGTCAAGGAAGGTGAGAAGGGGCCACGCGAGTTGGAATTGAACTCTGGACAGGTGGTTTTTTTTTTTTTTCTCTTGCCCCCTTCCCCCCTTCCCCAACACACCTCTGCTTTTTTTTCTTTTCTTTTTTTACTTTTTTTTGGGGGGGGGGTGGGGGGGTTATTTCGTACACTCGCTCGCGTGGCCTCACGGCTCACAATGGATAGAGTTGAGTTTGTTTCTGTATTTGGTGTTTCATCCTGTTTGTTTATCTTATTGGCTCACTTGTGTATTTACACACAACTTGAGTCTGTGTGATAACACAGTGTTTTAATTGTCTGTGAGACTGTGTGTGTGTGTGTGTGTGTGTGTGTGTGTGTGTGTATTAAACTTGAACAAATTCATTTTCTATGGAAATACTTTGTTCTGTCAGTACCAAGTTTGGATTAAATAAACATAGCGAAAAAAAAACCAAACCCATTCCACTCATTCCTAGGATGAGTTGTAAGTCTTTCGGATGAAGCCATATTTCCGGTTTATGAATGGTTTATTTCATTCAGCCTCCAGATCTGCAAGATTTTATTGCGGTGATCCCACTTTGTTGCCGGAATGTTTGTTTTGGGTTTGAAGACAGCATGACAGTTTAGTTCTTGTCTGCAGTTAAAAGAAAATCAGCTGGACAGAACTCACAGAATGGCACAAAGTACACCATCTATGTGTTGACAGTATATAAATACTAACAATCATCATTATGATAGGAATGATAATAATCTAAATGATAATAATAATATCATTTATTTTCAGTCTAATATCATCATCTTAGATGAACAGACAATAAATAAATATAGGAACGAACAGTATATAAATATTTTAATGAGGATACTGATTTATCTAGATTGGATATATGATTATTGCCAGTTGAAGGTGGACCTCTAGCCACAAAATGTTGTCACCGTTGTAATCATGCTTGATAATGTGCAATGTCATTTTATTGGAAGGAGGCAAAGGAGGCCACTAGATTCTAGTCAGAGAAAGATTTGTGCACAGGTCTGATGATTTATTTGCATAATGTCCCCAATAGAGTTGTAATGTTGTGTGTAAGTTGTAATGAAGACCAGGAAAGTTTTGAAAACTCTATATTGTGATCGTAGGACAAAGAAATGCCGATGTGTGTGGGCTGCTTAAGATAGAATTGCTCCGTTTGCAGCACACAAGTTACCTAGACACAGGAGAAGAGGGAAAGGTTTCTCTGGTGATGTGGAACATTGGTTGGGATTTGTTCCAGATCATCATCGTTATTAGAAAAATGATCAATGAAATAAATTGATTTTAAAAGAAATCAAAAAAAAAAAAAAAAAAGAAAAAAAAGAATTTAAAAAATGACAATAAAAAGCACCATGTTGTTTTCTTCTGCAGAAAAAACCACAACAAAAAGATCAAAAAGAAAGAATACGTTTGCATTTTGAAATATCCTTGAAATGACTTTTGTATACACATACAGACACACATGCACAAGTATTCACGGGCAGGCACACGAACACACAGAGAGAACATTAGAATTGAAAACTAGAATATTGTGCGAAATCCACCTTTCCCCCTACACATCAACACTGATTCATTTGACAGTGTGTACTAACTTCTCCATGTCCACCTGTCATCCACATCCACGTTTCCGTCCTTCTGTTTCAAGAGAGTTGGGTTTTTTTCTGTTCTTTTTTTTGTGCTACACAACCAAAAGTACTTAGAAAAGGAACCTTCAATCCTTATCTCTTGTGTGATTGGTAGCAGTGTGTGTGTGTGTGTGTGTGTGTGTGTGTGTGTGTGTGTGTAAATTAGATACATCTGTATTATGCATATATCTATCTTTGTGTGTGTGTGTGCCTCTCTCTCACTTTCTGTGTCTGTCTGTCACACACTCTCTCTTTATATATATATATATATATGTGTGTGTGTGTGTGTGTGTGTGTGTGTGTGTGTGTGTGTATTTATAATTATGTATGTATATGTATCCTGTGTCTGTTAGAGATGGGGAGCAGTTTTGATGATGTGCATGTTTTATGAGTTAGAGGTGGAGTATACACATCTGAATGTGTGTGTGTGTGTGTGTGTGTGTGGGCGCGCGCGCGCATGTGTGCGTGTATATGTCAGCATGTGTGTGTGTGTCTGCGCATATGTATGCGTGTGTATGTCAGCATGTGTGTTTGTGTGACTGTGTGTGTGTGTGTGTGTCAGCATGTGTGTGTGTGTGTGTGTGAGTGTGTGTGTGTCAGGTGATGATGTTTTGATCTTTGCATCTTGGATGGGGCAAAGGTTGAACAAACATGTTCTGATAGATCAGGAGAAGTGGGAGGTTTGTGGCGTCCTTTTCTCTTTCTTTCCTTCTCCTTCCTGAAAATGTTCAACACATTTCTGGACGTTCCAGCGTTCTTTAGAAATACTTCTTTCAAAGCATCAATAATGCTAAAAGTGATGATTGTTTAGGACAAAGGCATCAAATCACTTCGGTTAATCGCACCCACTCTTGAGGGTTTTTTTTGGGGTGGGTGGGTGGGGGGGGGGTCTTTCTGGGGCTGGGGGAAGGTGGGGGTGGGGTGGGAGAAGAAGCACAAGAGGGTGGGGACTAAACATTAGAATTTGTAAACTGAGTCGCCTGTTACCTGTTAACTGTTTCTTTCAATGTGGAATGAACATTTCAGTGGAAAAGCTTGAGGGTGGTGATCCGGCTGATGGAATGCAGTGATTTAACTCACTCAGTACGGCCAGTCCTCTCTTCTCTTCTACACAGACCCCTCGGATGTCCAGTGGGTGTCTGAATGACCCAACCTTTAGCTTCCGTCGTCAGAATTTTGGTATCTTTGTCAACATTCACCTCTTCAGTATAAGAGCCTTCCACTTGCAATATTTTGATGATGGTAATTGGGGTGAAACGCTGTTAACGTCGTCTCTTTCGCTGTTCGTATGGAGAGAGTTAACTGGAATGTTTTCTGTCTTCATAGTATTTATTTTGGTTGTCTCTCTCTGTGATTCTCAAATTATATATATATATATATATATGTTGTTTTTGGATGAGATCTTGAACTGAATAATCTGTATTTAAGGTTGACGTAATGTAAGATTATAAGTTAACTGAAATTGAAAACGAGCAATGATCCAGTGTACTTTTTATTTACCTGTGTGCTAGCTGAATCGGTAGTGCAAGCATCAATGACTTGAAGTTGTGTACCTTGTGTAAAGGAGAGAGTTACCACTCTTTACTATTTGTTAAGCAAATAAAGCAGCAAAAAAAGGATGGGCATGAAAGTCAGTGCAGTGCCCATCAGTTAAACCCTTGACCGCTGCTGACCAGTTGGCTGGGCAGTGAAGGGCAGTTAACTGGCTGATAGGAGACAGCTTACAGGTCAGGGTGTCAGTGAAGGGCTGTTAACTGGCTGATAGGACACAGCTTACAGGTCAGAGTGTCAGTGAAGGACTGTTAACTGGGTGATAGGAGACAGCTTACATGTCAGGGTGTCAGTGAAGGACTGTTAACTGGCTGTTAGGAGACAGCTTACAGGTCAGGGTGTCAGTGAAGGACAGTTAACTGGGTGATAGGAGACAGCTTACAGGTCAGGGTGTCAGTGAAGGGCAGTTAACTGGCTGATAGGAGACACAGCTTACAGGTCAGGGTGTCAGTGAAGGGCAGTTAACTGGCTGATAGGAGACAGCTTACAGGTCAGGGTGTCAGTGAAGGACTGTAAACTGGCTGATAGGAGACAGCTTACAGGTCAGGGTGTCAGTGAAGGGCTGTTAACTGGGTGGTAGGAGACACAGCTTACAGGTCAGGGTGTCGGTGAAGGGCTTTTACCTGGGTGATAGGAGACAGCTTACAGGTCAGGGTGTCAGTGAAGGGCTTTTACCTGGGTGATAGGAGACAGCTTACAGGTCAGGGTGTCAGTGAAGGGCTTTTACCTGGGTGATAGGAGACAGATTACAGGTCAGGGTGTCAGTGAAGGACTGTTAACTGGCTGTTAGGAGACACAGCTTACAGGTCAGGGTGTCAGTGAAGGACTGTTAACTGGCTGATAGGAGACAGCTTACAGGTCAGGGTGTCAGTGAAGGGCTGTTAACTGGCTGATAGGAGACAGCTTACAGGTCAGGGTGTCACAGCTTACAGGTCAGGGTGTCAGTGAAGGACTGTTAACTGGCTGATAGGAGACAGCTTACAGGTCAGGGTGTCACAGCTTACAGGTCAGGGTGTCAGTGAAGGACTGTTAACTGGCTGATAGGAGACAGCTTACAGGTCAGGGTGTCAGTGAAGGGCTGTTAACTGGCTGTTAGGAGACAGCTTACAGGTCAGGGTGTCAGTGAAGGACTGTTAACTGGCTGATAGGAGACAGCTTACAGGTCATGGTGTCAGTGAAGGACTGTTAACTGGGTGATAGGAGACACAGCTTACAGGTCAGGGTGTCACTGAAGGGCTGTTAATGGCTGATAGGAGACAGCTTACAGGTCAGGGTGTCAGTGAAGGACTGTTAACTGGCTGATAGGAGACGGCTTACAGGTCAGGGTGTTAGTCCTTTGTTTGGATGTACCTCATGGGGATTGTACGACTCAGTCCAGCAAAACCCATGACCCCATTGAAAAGTAAGCAGAGATACAGCTGTTATGATTTCGCCGTATTTTGTTACTCTCAATTGCAGTTTGTTCCAACCTGCATTACGCCAGCATCAAAATTGTTCTGATGAATTTATTTTCGACTTCATAGCATGGTCACGTGCTTTCCCATAGTAACATTACCCAGACGCTCTAGACCTATCGATCACGAGGCCAGGGCAGTCACTGCTAACCTTGGTCTCATGTGATGATGCTCAGCCTATCATGTGCATAAACATTGAAACAGCATTGAGTGGACCAGTCAGCCCGAACAAGAGAGAACGTGGCTAAATCAAGTTGCATCTTGGTCAAACAGCGTCTGTGCTTAGTGGATGTACGGCCAGTCCTCTCTTCTCCTCTACACAGACCCCTCGGATGTCCAGTGGGTGTCTGAATGACCCAACCTTTAGCTTCCGTCGTCAGAATTGTGGTATTCTTTGTCAACATTCACCTCTTCAGTATAAGAGCCTTCCGATTGCAATAGTTTGATGATGGTAATTGGGGTGAAACGCTGTTAGCCTCGTCTCTTTTGCCGTTCGTATGGAGAGAGTTAAGCTATGGAGTACAAGGAAGGAACAAGTGTCTGGAATCAGAGAAAGTCAGCCATGGATTCTGATCAGGGGAAGACAGGTAAAGACCAGGGAAGCGACACAGTGCCACAGATGTGTCGGGTGTAAAGAAGTAACGGCAGGAACAGAAGTTTTGACAAATGCACACAGACCTAATGTAGCAATTACAGACAGCCTCCGGTAGCAGTTAGCTGCAGGTAGGCTCAAGTGTTTGTATACCTTGTAGATAAAATGAACGTTAGCTGATGGTGGGTTGGAGTCTGAGTGTTCCTATCAGAATCAAAAAATGTTCCAGCCTGATTTTCTGATTGTTCCTGCAAGCACTAGACAGGGGTTGGTGTCTCAGAGTAAGCAGACACAGGAAAGCAGCACTGAACTTCAAAGTCCTGCTCCACTGATGTCATTCATTTCACCAAGGTTCAGTGGTCAAGGGGTTAATAATGAACCAGAATATTTCAGTAAAAGGAAGGATTTTGGATTTTTTTTTCTTATATTTTTGACTCACTTGTGTAAACAAAGTGAGTATGTTTTAACCCGGTGTTCGGTTGTCTGTGTGTGTGTCTGTGTGTCCGTGGTAAACTTTAACATTGACATTTTCTCTGCAAATACTTTGTCAGTTGACACCAAATTTGGCATAAAAATAGGGAAAATTCAGTTCTTTTCAGTCATCTTGTTTAAAACAATATTGCACCTCAGGGATGGGCACAAAAAAAAAAAAAAATGAAGCCGAATTATATGCAAACTGCATTTACTGTTATATTTATAATTTTTTATTCTCTAAACTTGGCACTTTGATCTGATATTCTGACCAACAACAAGAGCAGTCATTATTATCATTTTCTGTTCAAACAGGAACTTCTTTTGCTAAGCATGGAAGTTGTATTTATTTTGCAAACGTTTTGGTGCAGATAGTAAAAAAGGGAAATTACTCTGAATTAATGCTAGGGGAGTTAATTTGCTTTAAACTGATCTTTCTCATCTTAAACATTACATTTTGAAATTATACTCAATACATAAAAAGCTTGGATTTTTTTTTTAAAGTGTATCACAAGTGAGTCTTGAAGGCCTTGCCTCTCTTGTTCTATTTATTTTACTTCCCTGGTTAAACTTTGGATGTTGTTCTTGGTTAAACTTTGAATATTGTTCTTGGTTTTCCCCCAGCAGTGTGCAGGTAAGTGTGCAGGACTGTCACTGCCTGGTGTCTGTTGATCCGGAGGATTGTCACCTCTGCTGCAGTATCTGTCGGTCAGGTTGATCCTGTTATTTTACGGAGTCTGTGGTGGCCAGCATTTTGTAATTGTTCTCTCTGGTCAAGGTGAAAGCGGCCTTGATCCTTCAGTTTGGACTTGGTTCACTTCTGGCTGCAGTCAGTGGTGGCAGCTTTCTACTGTGTTGGGTACTTGTTTAAAAGAAATTAGTGGTGTGTGTGTGTGTGTGTGTGTGTGTGTGTGTGTGTGTGTGTGTGTGCGTGTTGTGTGTGTGTGTGTGTGTGTGTGCGTGCGTGCGTGTGTGTGTGTGTGTGTGTGCGTGCGTGCGTGCGTGCGTGCATGCGTGTGTGTGTGTGCGTGTGTGCGTGTGTGTGTGTGTGAGAGAGAGAGAGAGGGAGTTGGTGTGAATCAGAACATGTTTGGAAAGAAACAAGGGAGAGGGAAAGAATGAAATAAGCAAATGCACACACACACACACACACACACACACACACACAACACACATTCACACTCAACATGAACACACACACATATATTCACACTCAACATGCACACGCACATGCACACATACACATACACTCATGCACACGCACATGCATACACACACACACACTCTCCCACTCGGATACATTTCACGCACATGCACATACACTATCAAAAAATGTTGAACGGAAAGTTGAACTCCGCATTGCAACATGCATGTGTAACAGGCTTTCCTTTTCCCTTCTGTTTATCTCTATGTCTGTCCATCTTTCTTAATTTTCTTGCTGGAGACATGCTGCGTTATGCATGGAGACTGTGACACCAAGACGACACACCACACCTCAGCTGACGTGTCTGATTGACACCAGTTTGAATTCTCTGTGTGTGTGTGTGTGTGTGTGGTGAACGCTTCATTATCCACAGGAAACTCTCTGACCTGAGCTCTGTGATTTAGAACTGACAGTTGTGTTTTCTTTGACGGTGCAGCACTAGCGGTGTGTTTGTTTGACGGCTTCGTTTTCTGTTCCTGGCAAAATCGTGTAAGGATGTCGTTAGTAGGGGGCTTAGTAGGTGGTGTCCTAAGTACGTTAAAACAGAACAGGCACCACTGAACACCACCGAAGTGACTCAGCAGCAGTGCAGGGTCTCCTCTGGTGTGTGGCCTCCTGGCGACCTAACATCGATGGTTCCCTGTGGACTGCCGACGCTGGAACTGCGACGGACGAACCTGGGTGTGGCTGTGTATGGGGGGAATCAAAATGAGCGGCGTGGGAGTAATGCCACTGAAATGGTGCAGATGATGGGGCAGCAAAAAAAAAAAAAAAAAAAAAAAAATCGTGTAAGGAAAAGTCAACTTCGGCAGTGAAACAGTTACGCTTGCAAACGGAAGAAAAGAAGTAGTAGTAAACCAAAGGGTGTCGCTGCAGTGTGGGGACGCGCTCTCTCTGGGGAGGAGAGCAGCCTGAATTTGACACGGCATGACCCGACATGGCATGACACGACATGGCATGACACGACACGACACGGCATGACACAACATGACACGACACGACATGACATGACACAAGATAAAGAGCTGCAGCAGTAGCAACACAAAGAGAAATTTGTTTTGAATGATCAGTTTGATTATCATTCATTGGTGTACCCTTTGACTGTCTGAGATAAGCTTTGAAGGACAGGTAAATTTGTTGATATTTGTATAGACTGAGATAAGGACAAGATGAGACAAGATGTGTGTGTGTGTGTGTGTGTGTGTGTGTTTGGTATTCTATATTCTGTTGTGGACAAAGACAGGAGAGTGAAGGCGGGCGGGGTGTGTGTGTTTCAGGGCCAGGCCTGGTGTTTGTCATCTACCCGGAAGCCTTCGTGGCCATGCCGGCCTCCCAGCTCTTCGCTTTCCTCTTCTTCTTCATGCTCGTCTGTCTGGGCATTGACAGCCAGGTGGGTGTGTGTGTGTGTGTCTGTGTGTTGTGTGTGTGTATGTGTGAGTGTGTTGTGTGTGTGTGTGTGTGTGTGTGTGTGTGTGTGAGTGTCTGTGTGTATGTGTGAGTGTGTTGTGTGTGTGAGGGGGGGAGGGGGGAGGGGCGGGGAGGGGATGAGGGGGGGAGGGGTCTTTGTGTGTGTGTCCTTGTGTCAAAGTCAAGATTTTATTTCATGATGGTAAATTGAATAGGCAGTAGTTGCCTTTTTACATCAAGACATCAATGAAAAAAATGAAAGAAAAATCTCCCACCAGTCGGCCAACTGAGTCCCCCCCTGATCCCCCCCCCCTTCCCCCATCTCTCCCCCCCCTACTCCCCCGTCAACTGGATTCTGTGTACCAGGATGTGATAATCCGTCAACCAATCACTTTCAGGATACAATAATCCATCAACCAATCACTTTCAGGATGTGATAATCCACCAACCAATCGCTTTCAGGATACGATAATCCACCAACCACTCACTATCAGGATGTGATAATCCATCAACCAGTTAATATCAGGATGTGATAATCCATCAACCAGTCAATATCAGGATGTGATAATCCACCAACCAATCACTATCAGGATGCGATAATCCATCAACCAATCACTATCAGGATGTGATAATCCATCAACCAATCACTATCAGGATGCGATAATCCATCAGCCAATCCCTATCAAGATGCGATAATCCATCAGCCAATCCCTATCAAGATGCGATAATCCATCAACCAATCCCTATCAAGATGCGATAATCCATCAGCCAATCCCTATCAAGATGCGATAATCCATCAACCAATCACTTTATTGTCTGGTACAGAATTCAGAAAGGCACCTTCAGGCTTGTTGTAAGGAAAAAAAACAAACAAACAAACTTTTTTCAAGAAAGAGTAATTTTAAAGAAGACAAAGACTTTCATTACATCATCGGTGCTGTGCAGGTGATGGGGCAGCCAAAAAGAAAAAGAAAAAAAAAAAGAAAAAAAAAAAGGCAAGTTCCATGTGGACTGTTAGTATGGGGAACATCAGAATGAGAGAAAAGCCACAGAAATGGTGCAGGTGATGATGCAGCAAAAAAAAAAAAAAAAAAACAAAAAAAAAGGACTCTGTGTAAGAAAAAACAACAACAAAAGGTTGTAACACCTAGTGAAAACATTAATAAAGGGAAACAGGTGGAAACAGGTTTTTGATGCTTGTCTCTTTGTTGTTGGCAATCTGTAAATGACTCCTGCATGTGATGCTGTTGATTTTTTTATTTTTATTTTTTTTTTTTTATCTGTTCATTTTAAAGCACGCTTATCTGGACATTATTGCGCATAAATTTGGTCTCTGTGATATCAGTCAGACATGAACTGTACTCTGTCCCACACATGATGACAGTGTGCTTTGACCATCATCAGTCATGAACTGTACTGTGTCCCACACATGATGACAGTGTGCTTTGACCATCATCAGACATGAACTGTACTGTGTCCCACACATGATGACAGTGTGCTTTGACCATCATCAGTCAGACATGAACTGTACTCTGTCCCACACATGATGACAGTGTGCTTTGACTATTATCAGACATGACATGAACTGTACTCTGTCCCACACATGATGACAGTGTGCTTTGACCATCATCAGACATGAAATGTACTCTGCCCCACACATGACAGTGTGCTTTGACCATCATCAGTCATGAACTGTGCTCTGTCCCACACATGATGACAGTGTGCTTTGACCATCATCAGACATGAAATGTACTCTGCCCCACACATGACAGTGTGCTTTGACCATCATCATTCATGAACTGTACTCTGTCCCACACATGATGACAGTGTGCTTTGACCATCATCAGTCATGATATGAACTGTACTGTGTCCCACACATGATGACAGTGTGCTTTGACCATCATCAGTCATGATATGAACTGTACTCTGTCCCACACATGATGACAGTGTGCTTTGACCATCATCAGTCAGACATGAACTGTACGCTGTCCCACACATGACAGTGTGCTTTGACCATCATCAGTCATGATATGAACTGTACTCTGTCCCACACATGATGACAGTGTGCTTTGACCATCATCAGACATGAACTGTACTCTGTCCCACACATGATGACAGTTTGCTTTGATCATCATCAGACATGAACTGTACTCTGTCCCACACGTGATGACAGTGTGCTTTGACCATCATCAGTCATGAACTGTACTCTGTCCCACACATGATGACAGTGTGCTTTGACCATCATCATCAGTCATGAACTGTACTCTGTCCCACACATGATGACAGTGTGCTTTGACCATCATCAGTCAGACATGAACTGTACTCTGTCCCACACATGATGACAGTGTGCTTTGACCATCATCAGACATGAACTGTACTCTGTCCCACACATGATGACAGTGTGCTTTGACCATCATCAGTCATGAACTGTACTCTGTCCCACACATGATGACAGTGTGCTTTGACCATCATCAGTCATGAACTGTACTCTGTCCCACACATGACAGTGTGCTTTGACCATCATCAGACATGATATGAACTGTACTCTGTCCCACACATGATGACAGTGTGCTTTGACCATCATCAGTCAGACATGGACTGTACTGTGTCCCACACATGACGACAGTGTGCTTTGAACATCATCAGTCAGACATGAACTGTACTCTGTCCCACACATGATGACAGTGTGCTTTGACCATCATCATCAGACATGAACTGTACTCTGTCCCACACATGATGACAGTGTGCTTTGACCATCATCAGTCATGAACTGTACTGTGTCCCACACATGATGACAGTGTGCTTTGACCATCATCAGTCAGACATGGACTGTACTGTGTCCCACACATGACGACAGTGTGCTTTGACCATCATCAGTCAGACATGAACTGTACTGTGTCCCACACATGATGACAGTGTGCTTTGACCATCATCAGTCATGAACTGTACTCTGTCCCACACATGATGACAGTGTGCTTTGACCATCATCAGTCATGATATGAACTGTACTCTGTCCCACACATGATGACAGTGTGCTTTGACCATCATCAGTCATGAACTGTACTCTGTCCCTCACATGATGACAGTGTGCTTTGACCATCATCAGTCATGAACTGTACTCTGTCCCACACATGATGACAGTGTTCTTTGACCATCATCAGTCATGAACTGTACTCTGTCCCACACATGATGACAGTGTTCTTTGACCATCATCAGTCATGAACTGTACTCTGTCCCACACATGATGACAGTGTGCTTTGACCATCATTAGAAGACATGAACTGTACTCTGTCCCACACATGATGACAGTGTGCTTTGACCATCATCAGTCAGACATGAACTGTACTCTGTCCCACACATGATGACAGTGTGCTTTGACCATCATCAGACATAAACTGTGCTCTGTCCCACACATGATGACAGTGTGCTTTGACCATCATCAGACATGAACTGTACTCTGTCCCACACATGACAGTGTGCTTTGACCATCATCAGTCAGACATGAACTGTACTGTGTCCCACACATGACAGTGTGCTTTGACCATCATCATCAGACATGAACTGTACTCTGTCCCACACATGATGACAGTGTGCTTTGACCATCATCATCAGACATGAACTGTACTCTGTCCCACACATGACAGTGTGCTTTGACCATCATCAGTCAGACATGAACTGTACTCTGTCCCACACATGATGACAGTGTGCTTTGACCATCATCAGTCAGACATGAACTGTACTCTGTCCCACACATGATGACACTTTGCTTTGACCATCATCAGACATGAACTGTACTCTGTCCCACTCATGATGACAGTGTGCTTTGACCATCATCAGACATAAACTGTACTCTGTCCCACACATGATGACAGTGTGCTTTGACCATCATCAGTCATGAACTGTACTCTGTCCCACACATGATGACAGTGTGCTTTGACCATCATCAGTCAGACATGAACTGTACTCTGTCCCACACATGATGACAGTGTGCTTTGACCATCATCATCAGACATGAACTGTACTCTGTCCCACACATGATGACAGTGTGCTTTGACCATCATCAGTCAGACATGGACTGTACTGTGTCCCACACATGACGACAGTGTGCTTTGAACATCATCAGTCAGACATGAACTGTACTCTGTCCCACACATGATGACAGTGTGCTTTGACCATCATCAGTCATGAACTGTACTCTGTCCCACACATGATGACAGTGTGCTTTGACCATCATCAGTCAGACATGAACTGTACTCTGTCCCACACATGATGACAGTGTGCTTTGACCATCATCAGACATAAACTGTGCTCTGTCCCACACATGATGACAGTGTGCTTTGACCATCATCAGACATGAACTGTACTCTGTCCCACACATGATGACAGTGTGCTTTGACCATCATCAGTCATGAACTGTACTCTGTCCCACACATGATGACAGTGTGCTTTGACCATCATCAGTCAGACGTGAACTGTACTCTGTCCCACACATGACAGTGTGCTTTGACCATCATCAGACATGATATGAACTGTACTCTGTCCCACACATGATGACAGTGTGCTTTGACCATCATCAGTCAGACATGAACTGTACTCTGTCCCACACATGATGACAGTGTGCTTTGACCATCATCATCAGACATGAACTGTACTCTGTCCCACACATGATGACAGTGTGCTTTGACCATCATCAGTCAGACATGAACTGTACTCTGTCCCACACATGATGACAGTGTGCTTTGACCATCATCAGTCAGACATGAACTGTACTGTGTCCCACACATGATGACAGTGTGCTTTGACCATCATCAGACATGAACTGTGCTCTGTCCCACACATGATGACAGTGTGCTTTGACCATCATCAGACATGAACTGTACTCTGTCCCACACATGACAGTGTGCTTTGACCATCATCAGTCAGACATGAACTGTACTGTGTCCCACACATGACAGTGTGCTTTGACCATCATCAGTCAGACATGAACTGTACTCTGTCCCACACATGATGACAGTGTGCTTTGACCATCATCATCAGACATGAACTGTACTCTGTCCCACACATGACAGTGTGCTTTGACCATCATCAGTCAGACATGAACTGTACTCTGTCCCACACATGATGACAGTTTGCTTTGACCATCATCAGTCAGACATGAACTGTACTCTGTCCCACACATGATGACAGTGTGCTTTGACCATCATCAGTCAGACATGAACTGTACTCTGTCCCACACATGATGACAGTTTGCTTTGACCATCATCAGACATGAACTGTACTCTGTCCCACACATGATGACAGTGTGCTTTGACCATCATCAGACATGAACTGTACTGTGTCCCACACATGACAGTGTGCTTTGACCATCATCATCAGACATGAACTGTACTCTGTCCCACACATGATGACAGTGTGCTTTGACCATCATCAGTCATGAACTGTACTCTGTCCCACACATGATGACAGTGTGCTTTGACCATCATCAGTCATGAACTGTACTCTGTCCCACACATGATGACAGTGTGCTTTGACCATCATCAGTCAGACATGGACTGTACTGTGTCCCACACATGATGACAGTATGCTTTGACCATCATCAGTCAGACATGAACTGTACTCTGTCCCACACATGATGACAGTGTGCTTTGACCATCATCAGTCATGAACTGTACTCTGTCCCACACATGATGACAGTGTGCTTTGACCATCATCAGTCAGACATGAACTGTACTCTGTCCCACACATGATGACAGTGTGCTTTGACCATCATCAGTCAGACATGAACTGTACTGTGTCCCACACATGATGACAGTGTGCTTTGACCATCATCAGACATAAACTGTGCTCTGTCCCACACATGATGACAGTGTGCTTTGACCATCATCAGACATGAACTGTACTCTGTCCCACACATGACAGTGTGCTTTGACCATCATCAGTCAGACATGAACTGTACTGTGTCCCACACATGACAGTGTGCTTTGACCATCATCAGTCAGACATGAACTGTACTCTGTCCCACACATGATGACAGTGTGCTTTGACCATCATCATCAGACATGAACTGTACTCTGTCCCACACATGACAGTGTGCTTTGACCATCATCAGTCAGACATGAACTGTACTCTGTCCCACACATGATGACAGTTTGCTTTGACCATCATCAGTCAGACATGAACTGTACTCTGTCCCACACATGATGACAGTGTGCTTTGACCATCATCAGTCAGACATGAACTGTACTCTGTCCCACACATGATGACAGTTTGCTTTGACCATCATCAGACATGAACTGTACTCTGTCCCACACATGATGACAGTGTGCTTTGACCATCATCAGACATGAACTGTACTGTGTCCCACACATGACAGTGTGCTTTGACCATCATCATCAGACATGAACTGTACTCTGTCCCACACATGATGACAGTGTGCTTTGACCATCATCAGTCATGAACTGTACTCTGTCCCACACATGATGACAGTGTGCTTTGACCATCATCAGTCATGAACTGTACTCTGTCCCACACATGATGACAGTGTGCTTTGACCATCATCAGTCAGACATGGACTGTACTGTGTCCCACACATGATGACAGTATGCTTTGACCATCATCAGTCAGACATGAACTGTACTCTGTCCCACACATGATGACAGTGTGCTTTGACCATCATCAGTCATGAACTGTACTGTGTCCCACACATGATGACAGTGTGCTTTGACCATCATCAGTCAGACATGAACTGTACTCTGTCCCACACATGATGACAGTGTGCTTTGACCATCATCAGACATAAACTGTGCTCTGTCCCACACATGATGACAATGTGCTTTGACCATCATCAGACATGAACTGTACTCTGTCCCACACATGATGACAGTGTGCTTTGACCATCATCAGTCATGATATGAACTGTACTCTGTCCCACACATGATTACAGCGTGCTTTGACCATCATCAGTCATGATATGAACTGTACTCTGTCCCACACATGACAGTGTGCTTTGACCATCATCAGACATGATATGAACTGTACTCTGTCCCACACATGATGACAGTGTGCTTTGACCATCATCAGTCATGAACTGTACTCTGTCCCACACATGATGACAGTGTGCTTTGACAATCATCAGACATGAACTGTACTCTGTCCCTCACAAGCACACTGACACGAAGTCCTAATTATGTAGATCATTTTCTCTTGTTTTCTGATTCACTGATGTCAGTTCTTCTTCTGTTTCTTCTCCTTTCGTGGGCTGCAACTCCCACGTTCACTCGTATGTACACGAGTGGGCTTTTATGTGTATGATCGTTTTTATCCCGCCATGTTGGCAGCCATACTCCCTTTTCAGGGGTGCGCATGCTAGGCATGTTGTTTCCATAACCCACTGAACACTGACATGGATTACAGGATCTTTAACGTGCGTATTTGATCTTCTGCTTGCATATACACACGAAGAGGGTTCAGGCACTAGCAGGTCTGCACATATGTTGACCTGGGAGATCAGAAAAATCTCCATCCTTTACCCACCAGGCACTGTTACCAAGATTCGACCCCGGGATCCTCAGATTGAAAGACCAACGCTTTAACCATTCGGCTGTTGTACCCGTCTGATGTCAGTTCAATTTCACAACAAACGAACGTTCAGACAAGAGTGAAGTGCTGGCCCAGTGGTAATGCATCCGACTGGGAAGTGAGTGTCCTTTGGTTCGATTCCCATGTATGATTTTTTTTTACTGTTACATTACGATACAACCCAGTGCAATACAAAGCAGGGCAGTACAGTACAACAAAACAGAGTATCATGCTTTCTCTGCGGACATTATCAGGACACACGGAATTGTCACAAGGCAAGGGGGAAGAGGCCCCTTGATGTATTCCCTGTGATGAGCCTCTCACCGTGAAACACGTGCTCCTTGATTGTTGGGATCTGCATGACGTTAGACACAGACATTACACGGAGGTTTCTTTGAAGACCTTGTTTCGTGATGTCCCTCCGTGGGCGCTGATGGACTTCTTGAAAGAAGTGAACATTTTTAATTAGATTTGAAGGTTTTAAACTATGGAAGGTTTTTGAGTGGAAAGCTTAAAGTGGTGACTTGTTTTTATTGTTTGTTCTTTTACCCTTGTAGTAGGTATTAACGCGATAGCCTTGAGAAAGCCTTAGTGGTCGGCGAGGCTCTAAGCACCATAATTTCATTTCATTTGCCACAAAGCAGCTGTGATGGTGTGAACTTGAAAGAATCACAACTGCACTCTGGTCCTAGCCGCAAGGATTGCAACAGGTGGAGCAGATTCTGCCTGTGGCAGCTGTGTGTGTTCCCTGATCACGCCGGCAGAGAAAGCACAGTGCTGTATTATTATTATTATTACTACTTTTTTATTAAATTTTTTTTTTTTTTAATGTACGCTTATAGTTGACTTCATCAAGTTTTTGCGCATTATGCATATTATTATTAGTAGTAGTAGTTCTTTTTTTTAATATGTATTTATCTATTATTTATTCACCCTTTTTTTTCTTCTCAAGGCCTGACTAAGCGCCTTGGGTTATGCTGCTGGTCAGGCATCTGCTTGGCAGATGTGGTGTAGCGTATATGGATTTGTCCGAACGCAGTGACGCCTCCTTGAGCTACTGAAACTGAAACTGAAACTGCTGTATTCTGTTGTACTGTGTGTGTCCAAACTGAGAAGAGTGCACTTTGATAGGGAAACAAATACACTGGCAGAAAACAACAGAGAGTCTGTGTAGGTGGGGGTTCCATTCCCATCTCTCCCTTTGCTCCCAAGTCTGACGGGCGCAATAGCCGAGTGGTTAAAGCGTTGGACTGTCAATCTGAGGGTCCCGGGTTCGAATCACGGTGATGGCACCTGGTGGGTAAAGGGTGGCGATTTTTACGATCTCCCAGGTCAACATATGTGCAGACCTGCTAGTGCCTGAACCCCCTTCGTGTGTATAATTATGCAAGCAGAAGATCAAATACGCACGTTGAAGATCCTGTAATCCATGTCAGCGTTCGGTGGGTTATGGAAGCAAGAACATACCCAGCATGCACACCTGTGAAAACGGAGTATGGCTGCCTACATGGTGGAGTGAAAACGGTCATACATGTAAAACCCCACATGTGTGCATACAAGTGAACGCAGAAGAAGCTTTCAAGTCTGACTGGAAAATCAAACTGAGCGCCTAGTCATTCGAATGAGATGATAAACCGAGGTCCTGTGTGCAGCATACACCCGGCGCACTGAAAAGGGAACCCATGGCAACAAAAGCATTGTCCTCTGGCAAAATTCTGTGGGAAAAATCCACTCTTGAGTGGTACACTCGTTTATGTATATACGCATGCACTCAAGGCCTGACTAAGTGCGTATGGTTATGCTGCTGGTCAGGCATCTGCCAAGCAGATGTGGTGTTGTGAATATGGGTTTGTCAAATGAATTTACTGACGTTTACCATGTATGCAAACACACACAGACACACACACACACACACACACACACACACACACATGAATGAATGTACATGTGCACAAGCATACACACACTCATAAACGAACACACACACACTCACACAAGCTTGCATACATACACACAGACACAGACACACACACACACAGACACACACACACACACACACGTATGCATGCGCACACAAGGCACACACAGTTACACCCCCTCCCTTCCTCCATGTTTTCCCTCGTCAACGCTCGGAGTGATGCCTCCTCGATAAATTGAAACTGAAACTGAAAACTGTGTGTGTTTGGTGAAGACTGCAGGCCAGAGCAGGATGGATTGTAAACATTTACAGTTTGCAGCCATCTAGGAACCTTAAACATGAAGCATAACCAGTACCAGTAGTAGTAGTAATAGTAGGCCTCCTTCGGTCATGGCTGACTATGGATAGAGTATATCCGACCTAATGTCTAATTGGGCTGTCTGCTTGGACCAAGCAGCGTCACCTGTGGCTGTAGAGACCGATGCGAGAGAGACAGTCTCTGTCGCAGCGATCACATGTGTAAGCTGATGCTGGTCTGTCGGCTGCCGTCCCTTTTCTGCGAGCTCGCTTTTCTGCTGCAGCAGCTGACAGTTTGTCCTCGCCAATCCGTAGCTGATTCTTGAGAGTGCTTCTCCATCTGTTGCGGTCATCTGCAGGGCCCTCCCAGGACTCAGTGTTGATCTCAAGTGCCTTCATGACAACCCCACCAACCAGTACCACAGAAAGCATTAAAATGCGCATAGATAATTATGCTTATCAGAATGATGAAAGGCAGGGTCATAGCGATGTTTAGCAACGATAATGATAGCAGTAGAGATAACAATGATGATGATTATGACAGCAATAGAGATAACAACGATAATGATAGCAATAGAGATAACAACAATAATGATAATGACAGCAATAGAGAAAACAACGATAATGATAGCAATAGAGATCACAGCGATAATGATAGCAATAGAGATAACAGCGATAATGATAATGATAGCAATAGAGATAGCAACAATATTGATAGCAATAGAGATAACAACGATAATGATAGCAATAGAGATAATGATAATGATAGCAACGATAATGATAGCAATAGAGATAACAACGATAATGATAGCAACGATAATGATAGCAATAGAGATAACGATAATGATAGCAACGATAACGACAGCAACGATAATGATAGCAGTAGAGACAACAGGGATAATGATAGCAATAGAGATAACAGCGATGATGATAGCAGTAACGATAACAAATTTGTATGCTGCTTTGCATCTAGCCCTCAGGACAAAAGAGGAACAGATAAATTCAAATTAATCAGCAACAACAAAAGGCTAGATAATTGTAAAAAGCATGGCAATCATACATACGTAACATATGCTGTGCACGTACACTGCACAGCGACGACTGAACAAGGCTGTTTGAAGTCAGTGTCATCATTCCAACAAGAGACTGTCCAAAGGGTTGTCATAATTGTTGGTTTATGTGTGTAATAGGCAGTCTGTGTAATAATTGTTTCTCTCTCTCTCTCTCTCTCTCTCTCTCTCTCTGTGTGTGTGTGTGTGTGTGTGTGTGTGTGTTTGGTTTTGCATCTTTCCACTCTGAGTGTTGATGAGGGGGAAAAATGGAGGAAGGAAGGGTGTGTGACTGTGTGTGCCTTGTGTGTGTGTGTGTGTGTGTGTATGCAAGTTTGTGTGAGTGTATGTGTGTGTGTGTTTGGGTGTGTGTGTGTGTGTGCTTGTACACATGCACGTTCATTCATTTGTGTGTGTGTGTGTTTGCATGCATGGTAAACGTCGGTAAATTCATTTTCTCTTGCGTCTGTCATCAAGAAAGCTGGCTTCATGTGAGAAAAAAATCATTTCTTTGCATTCATTCCTATTTTACAACACTGCATTGCCAGGAAAGGTAAAAGAAGAAGTGAACACTTCACAGTTGCGCTGTTATGTTTTTATCAATGTTTCAACAAAGTTCAGCACTGTTATCTTACAAATTGACAAGGTAAATGATAGCAGTTACTTTCGCATGTAATGGCGACATGAGGCTGTAAGACCTTAGACTCCTTGATACTGACTGCTCTTTAGTTGTTGTGGACAGTTTGTGACGTTCGTGTGAGACCTTGGACTGTGTGACACTGTCTACAGTTTGTGGTGTTGTTGTGGACAGTTTGTGATGTTGTGGACAGTTTGTGATGTTGTTGTGGACAGTTTGTGATGTTGTGGACAGTTTGTGACGTTCGTGTGAGACCTTGGACTGTGTGACACTGTCTGCAGTTTGCGTTGTTGTGAACAGTTTGTGTTGTTGTTGTGGACAGTTTGTGTTGTTGTTGTGGACAGTTTGTGACGTTCGTGTGAGACCTTGGACTGTGTGACACTGTCTACAGTTTGTGGTGTTGTTGTGGACAGTTTGTGATGTTGTGGACAGTTTGTGTTGTTGTTGTGGATAGTTTGTGTTGTTGTTGTGGACAGTTTGTGACGTTCGTGTGAGACCTTGGACTGTGTGACACTGTCTACAGTTTGTGGTGTTGTTGTGGACAGTTTGTGATGTTGTGAACAGTTTGTGTTGTTGTTGTGGACAGTTTGTGATGTTGTTGTGGACAGTTTGTGTTGTTGTGGACAGTTTGTGATGTTGTGGACAGTTTGTGATGTTGTTGTGGACAGTTTGTGTTGTTGTGGACAATTTGTGATGTTGTTGTGGACAGTTTGTGTTGTGGACAGTTTGTGATGTTGTTGTGGACAGTTTGTGATGTTGTGGACAGTTTGTGATGTTGTTGTGGACAGTTTGTGATGTTGTGGACAGTTTGTGATGTTGTTGTGGACAGTTTGTGATGTTGTGGACAGTTTGTGATGTTGTTGTGGACAGTTTGTGTTGTTGTGGACAGTTTGTGATGTTGTTGTGGACAGTTTGTGTTGTTGTGGACAATTTGTGATGTTGTTGTGGACAGTTTGTGTTGTTGTGGACAGTTTGTGATGTTGTTGTGGACAGTTTGTGTTGTTGTGGACAGTTTGTGTTGTTTTGGACAGTTTGTGATGTTGTTGTGGACAGTTTGTGTTGTTGTGGACAGTTTGTGATGTTGTTGTGGACAGTTTGTGTTGTTGTGGACAGTTTGTGATTTTGTGGACAGTTTGTGTTGTTGTGGACAGTTTGTGATGTTTTTGTGGACAGTTTGTGTTGTTGTGGACAACTTGTGATGTTGTTGTGGACAGTTTGTGATGTTGTTGTGGACAGTTTGTGTTGTTGTAGACAGTTTGTGTTGTTGTGGACAGTTTGTGTTGTTTTGGACAGTTTGTGATGTTGTTGTGGACAGTTTGTGTTGTTGTGGACAGTTTGTGTTGTTTTGGACAGTTTGTGATGTTGTTGTGGACAGTTTGTGTTGTTGTGGACAGTTTGTGATGTTGTTGTGGACAGTTTGTGTTGTTGTTGTGGACAGTTTGTGTTGTTGTGGACAGTTTGTGATGTTGTTGTGGACAGTTTGTGTTGTTGTGGACAGTTTGTGTTGTTGTTGTGGACAGTTTGTGATGTTGTGGACAGTTTGTGTTGTTGTTGTGGATAGTTTGTGATGTTGTGGACAGTTTGTGATGATGTGGACAGTTTGTGATGTTGTGGACAGTTTGTGATGTTGTTGTGGACAGTTTGTGATGTTGTGGACAGTTTGTGTTCTGGACAGTTTGTGATGTTGTTGTGGACAGTTTGTGATGTTGTTGTGGACAGTTTGTGATGTTGTGGACAGTTTGTGTTCTGGACAGTTTGTGATGTTGTGGACAGTTTGTGATGTTGTGGACAGTTTGTGATGTTGTTGTGGACAGTTTGTGATGTTGTGGACAGTTTGTGTTCTGGACAGTTTGTGATGTTGTTGTGGACAGTTTGTGATATTGTGGACAGTTTGTGTTCTGGACAGTTTGTGATGTTGTGGACAGTTTGTGATGTTGTGGACAGTTTGTGATGTTGTGGACAGTTTGTGAACAGTTTGTGATGTTGTGGACAGTTTGTGTTGTTGTTGTGGATAGTTTGTGTTGTTGTGGACAGTTTGTGATGTTGTGGACAGTTTGTGATGTTGTGGACAGTTTGTGATGTTGTTGTGGACAGTTTGTGATGTTGTGGACAGTTTGTGTTCTGGACAGTTTGTGATGTTGTGGACAGTTTGTGATGTTGTGGACAGTTTGTGTTGTTGTGGACAGTTTGTGAACAGTTTGTGATGTTGTGGACAGTTTGTGAACAGTTTGTGATGTTGTGGACAGTTTGTGATGTTGTGGACAGTTTGTGAACAGTTTGTGATGTTGTTGTGGACAGTTTGTGATGTTGTGGACAGTTTGTGTTCTGGACAGTTTGTGATGTTGTGGACAGTTTGTGATGTTGTTGTGGACAGTTTGTGATGTTGTGGACAGTTTGTGATGTTGTGGACAGTTTGTGTTCTGGACAGTTTGTGATGTTGTGGACAGTTTGTGAACAGTTTGTGATGTTGTGGACAGTTTGTGAACAGTTTGTGATGTTGTGAACAGTTTGTGATGTTGTGGACAGTTTGTGATGTTGTGGACAGTTTGTGTTCTGGACAGTTTGTGATGTTGTGGACAGTTTGTGTTGTGGACAGTTTGTGAACAGTTTGTGATGTTGTGGACAGTTTGTGAACAGTTTGTGATGTTGTGGACAGTTTGTGATGTTGTGGACAGTTTGTGATGTTGTGGACAGTTTGTGATGTTGTGGACAGTTTGTGAACAGTTTGTGATGTTGTGGACAGTTTGTGATGTTGTGGACAGTTTGTGAACAGTTTGTGATGTTGTGGACAGTTTGTGAACAGTTTGTGATGTTGTGGACAGTTTGTGATGTTGTGGACAGTTTGTGTTGTTGTGGACAGTTTGTGATGTTGTGGACAGTTTGTGAACAGTTTGTGATGTTGTGGACAGTTTGTGATGTTGTGGACAGTTTGTGATGTTGTGGACAGTTTGTGATGTGGACAGTTTGTGTTGTTGTGGACAGTTTGTGATGTGGACAGTTTGTGATGTTGTGGACAGTTTGTGTTGTTGTTGTGGACAGTTTGTGATGTTTGTGTGAGACCTTGGACTGTGTGACAGTGTCTGCAGTTTGTGTTGTTGTGGACAGTTTGTGATGTTTGTGTGAGACCTTGGACTGTGTGACAGTGTCTGCAGTTTGTGTTGTTGTGGACAGTTTGTGATGTTTGTGTGAGACCTTGGACTGTGTGACACTGTCTACAGTTTGTGTTGTTGTGGACAGTTTGTGTTGTTGTGGACAGTTTGTGTTGTTGTGGACAGTTTGTGTTTGTGTTGTTGTGGACAGTTTGTGTTTGTGTTGTTGTGGACAGTTTGTGATGTTTGTGTGAGGCCGTGGACTGTGTGACACTGTCTGCAGTTTGTGATGTTGTGGACAGTTTGTGTTGTTGTGGACAGTTTGTGACATTCGTGTGAGACCTTGGGCTGTGTGACACTGTCTGCAGTTTGTGTTGTTGTGGACAGTTTGCGTTGTTGTGGACAGTTTGCGTCGGTGGAGGTGGTGGTGACGACGATCCAGGACCACTTTGGGGACAGCGTGAAGCATTACCTACGTCGGAAAGAGGTGTTGGTGGTCATCGTCTGCTTCATCTCATTCCTCTGTGGTCTGCCCAACATCACACAGGTGTGTAGTGTATGGTGTTGTGTTGTGTTGTGTAGTATGGTATTGTATTGTATAGTACATGTATAGTACGGTATTACGTGGTATTGTATTGTATTGATGGGATGAAGCGTTACCTGAATCATGGAGAGGTGTTGGTGGTCATCGTCTATATGTTATCCTTCCTCTGTGGTCAGCTTAACATCACACGGGTGTGTAGTGTATGGTATTGTGTTGTATTGATGGGGTGAAGCGTTACCTGTGTTGTAAAGAGGTGTTGGTGGTCATCGTCTGCTTCATGTCCTCCCTATGTGGTGTGCCCAACATCACGCAGGTGTGTATCGTATTGTATTGTATAGTAATATGATATTAGTATGGTATGATATTGTGTTGTATTGATGGGGTGAAGCGTTACCTGCGTTGTAAAGAGGTGTTGGTGGTCATTGTCAACCTGTCTCCTTCCTCTGATCTGCCCAACATCACGCAGGTGTGTGTTGTATTGTACTGTGTTGTATTGTGTTGTATAGTACAGTGTTGTGTGGTATTGTTTAGTATTTATGTCATTGTATTGTATGGCACTGCATTGTTTGGTATTGTATGGGATTGTATTGCTTTGTTTTGTATTGTACGGCATTGTGTTCTGTGGTATGGTTGATGGGGTGAAGCGTTACCTGCGACTTAAGGAGGTGCTGTGGTCATCGCTTCCTTCCTCTGTGGTCTGCTGAACATAGTGCAGGTGTGTATTATATGGTATTGTGTTGTATTGATAGGGTGAAACATTACCTGCATCATAAAGAGGTGCTGTGGTCATCGTCTACCTGTCCCCATCCCCTGTGGTCTACCTAACATCACTCATGTGAGGACATAGGGGTTCTTCTGTGGTCTGCCTAACATCACTCATGTGAGGACATAGGGGTTCTTCTTCTTCTGTGGTCTGCCTAACATCACTCATGTGAGGACATAGGGGTTCTTCTGTGGTCTGCCTAACATCACTCATGTGAGGACATAGGGGTTCTTCTGTGGTCTGCCTAACATCACTCATGTGAGGACATAGGGGTTCTTCTGTGGTCTGCCTAACATCACACATGTGAGGACATAGGGGTTCTTCTGTGGTCTGCCTAACATCACTCATGTGAGGACATAGGGGTTCTTCTGTGGTCTGCCTAACATCACTCGTGTGAGGACATAGGGGTTCTTCTGTGGTCTGCCTAACATCACTCATGTGAGGACATAGGGGTTCTTCTTCTGTGGTCTGCCTAACATCACTCGTGTGAGGACATAGGGGTTCTTCTTCTGTGGTCTGCCTAACATCACTCGTGTGAGGACATAGGGGTTCTTCTTCTGTGGTCTGCCTAACATCACACATGTGAGGACATAGGGGTTCTTCTTCTGTGGTCTGCCTAACATCACTCATGTGAGGACATAGGGGTTCTTCTTCTGTGGTCTGCCTAACATCACACATGTGAGGACATAGGGGTTCTTCTTCTTCTGTGGTCTGCCTAACATCACTCATGTGAGGACATAGGGGTTCTTCTGTGGTCTGCCTAACATCACTCATGTGAGGACATAGGGGTTCTTCCACTGTGGTCTGCCTAACATCACTCATGTAAGGATGTAGGGGTTCTTCTGTGGTCTGCCTAACATCACACATGTGAGGACATAGGGGTTCTTCTGTGGTCTGCCTAACATCACTCATGTGAGGACATAGGGGTTCTTCTGTGGTCTGCCTAACATCACTCATGTAAGGACATAGGGGTTCTTCTGTGGTCTGCCTAACATCACTCATGTGAGGACATAGGGGTTCTTCTGTGGTCTGCCTAACATCACTCATGTGAGGACATAGGGGTTCTTCTTCTGTGGTCTGCCTAACATCACTCGTGTGAGGACATAGGGGTTCTTCTTCTGTGGTCTGCCTAACATCACTCATGTGAGGACATAGGGGTTCTTCTTCTGTGGTCTGCCTAACATCACTCATGTAAGGACATAGGGGTTCTTCTTCTGTGGTCTGCCTAACATCACTCGTGTGAGGACATAGGGGTTCTTCTTCTGTGGTCTGCCTAACATCACTCATGTAAGGACATAGGGGTTCTTCTTCTGTGGTCTGCCTAACATCACTCATGTGAGGACATAGGGGTTCTTCTGTGGTCTGCCTAACATCACTCATGTGAGGACATAGGGGTTCTTCTGTGGTCTGCCTAACATCACTCATGTGAGGACATAGGGGTTCTTCTTCTTCTGTGGTCTGCCTAACATCACTCATGTGAGGACATAGGGGTTCTTCTTCTTCTGTGGTCTGCCTAACATCACTCGTGTGAGGACATAGGGGTTCTTCTGTGGTCTGCCTAACATCACTCATGTGAGGACATAGGGGTTCTTCTGTGGTCTGCCTAACATCACTCATGTGAGGACATAGGGGTTCTTCTGTGGTCTGCCTAACATCACTCATGTGAGGACATAGGGGTTCTTCTGTGGTCTGCCTAACATCACTCATGTGAGGACATAGGGGTTCTTCCACTGTGGTCTGCCTAACATCACTCATGTAAGGACATAGGGGTTCTTCTTCTTCTGTGGTCTGCCTAACATCACACATGTGAGGACATAGGGGTTCTTCTGTGGTCTACCTAACATCACTCGTGTGAGGACATAGGGGTTCTTCTGTGGTCTGCCTAACATCACTCATGTGAGGACATAGGGGTTCTTCTGTGGTCTGCCTAACATCACTCATGTGAGGACATAGGGGTTCTTCTTCTTCTGTGGTCTGCCTAACATCACTCATGTGAGGACATAGGGGTTCTTCTGTGGTCTGCCTAACATCACTCATGTGAGGACATAGGGGTTCTTCTGTGGTCTGCCTAACATCACTCATGTGAGGACATAGGGGTTCTTCTGTGGTCTGCCTAACATCACACATGTGAGGACATAGGGGTTCTTCTGTGGTCTGCGTAACATCACTCATGTGAGGACATAGGGGTTCTTCTTCTGTGGTCTGCCTAACATCACACATGTGAGCACATAGGGGTTCTTCCACTGTGGTCTGCCTAACATCACTCATGTGAGGACATAGGGGTTCTTCTGTGGTCTGCCTAACATCACTCGTGTGAGGACATAGGGGTTCTTCTGTGGTCTGCCTAACATCACTCATGTAAGGACATAGGGGTTCTTCTGTGGTCTGCCTAACATCACTCGTGTGAGGACATAGGGGTTCTTCTGTGGTCTGCCTAACATCACTCCTGTGAGGACATAGGGGTTCTTCTGTGGTCTGGCTAACATCACTCATGTAAGGATGTAGGGGTTCTTCTGTGGTCTGCCTAACATCACTCATGTGAGGACATAGGGGTTCTTCTGTGGTCTGCCTAACATCACTCATGTGAGGACATAGGGGTTCTTCTCATTGGAGAAAGGCTGCTCAGCTTCAGTTTCTCAAGGAGGCGTCACTGGGTTCGGACAAATCCATATAAGCTAAACCACATCTGCTAGCCAGTTTCCTGACCAGCAGCACACCCCAGCACGCTTTGTCAGGACTTAAGCGGATGCACATGTATTTGTGTACCTGTGTAGAGTGGATTTCTTCTACAGAATTTTGCCAGAAGGTTGCCATTGCCATGGTTTCTTTTTCAGTGCTGTACACAGGACCTCGGTTTATCGTCTCATCTGAAAGACTAGACGCTCAGTTTGATTTCCCAGCCAAACTTGGGAGAAAGGGCGAGAGCAGGATTCGAACCCAGACCCTCACAGACTCTTTATTGCCAGATGAGCGTCACACAGTGTTGCACAGTGGTTGAGACAGGCATCTGCCATTACAATTTACAGTGTCAGTGATGGTCTAGGCTCGAGTCCCAATCTCGACTGGAAAATCAAACTTGAGTGTCTTGCCACTTTGCTAAGAAAATAAACCCAGGTTGTGTGTGCAGCATGCACTTGGAGCACTGGAAAATAACCCATGGCAGCATATCTGTTGTCCTCTTTGCAAGACTCGGTGGAAGAAATCTACTCTGATAGGTACCGGTACACAAATATACTCAAACGCATCATTCAGAGTCTGACAAGGTATGCTGGCCAGGCATCTGTCTTGCAGATATGGTGTGGCGTTTTTGGGTTCGTCTAAATGCAGTGATGCCCCCTTGTGAAACGGAAACCATCTGGTTTGTTATGTATTCACTGCAAGGTGATTTTGGTGTGTGTGTGTGTGGTGTGTGTGTGTGTGGAAATGTGTGTGTGTGTGTGTGTGTGTGTGGAAATGTGTGTGTGTGTGTGGAAATGTGTGTGTGTGTGGAAATGTGTGTGCAGGGTGGACAGTGGTTCTTCTCCCTGATTGACCATTACGCTGCCGCCCTGTCCCTCATGATCCTGGCTTTCTTTGAGGTCATCGCTGTGTCCTGGTTCTATGGTGAGACACACGGACACACACCTCTCTCTCTCTCTCTCTCTCTCTCTCTCTGTTTCTCTCTCTTTCTCTCTCGCGAGAGTGAGCGTGCGTGAATGAATTTGTTTCTGTTTGAAAGCGTGCATGCGCGTCGGTGTTTATAGTTCAAATGACCATGCAAATTACCTGAGGTGTTCACTGGAACGCATGTTGTTTCTTGTCCCCTTGTCTGAAGGGCGTTGTAACGCTGAATGGACATTAAAATCTTTGTCTTGTCTTGTCTTTCTCTCTCTTTCTCTCTTTCTCGCTCTCTCTTTCGCTCTCTCTGTCTTTGCTGTCTCTCTCTTTCTCTCTCTTGCACTCTCTGTCTATCTGATTCTGCCTTTTACTGTCTTTCTGTCTTGGTTCCTAGCTCTGTCTGTCTCTGTCTCTCTCTCTCTCTGTCTCTTGCTCTCTCTCTCTCTCTCTGTCTCTTGCTCTCTCTCTCTGTCTCTGTCTCTTGTCTCTCTCTCTGTCTCTTGCTCTCTCTCTCTTCTTTAGTTGTCTCTCTCTCTCTCTTGCTGTCTCTCTCTCTTTTGCTCTCTGTCATTGTCTCTCTCTCTCTTGCTCTCTCTCTCTCTCTCTCTCTCTCTCTCTGTATCTATCCACCTTCATCAGTGTTCTAAAAATGATTATGATGATGACTATGATAACTATGATGATAAGAACAATTATTGATATTATTGTTAAGATGAAATAAGAATAACTTTATCTGACAAAGAAAAACTGCATCAGGTGTTGCAAAACACAACTCGCCAATCAGCACACACACGCACACGCGCATGCACACACACACACACACGCACTCATGCACACACATAAACATTAGTTGAGTAAACAGGAGCAATAAACATATTCATTTTCCATGTAAAAAGCATTTCACATATCCGCTTTCAAACATTCTAAAACATTGTGAACAACCTTTGAAATGATTCTAGTTTATGGATTTGCCCATGTTTTACAGTTAGTGCCATTGCTTCTAGGGTAGGCAGAGTGGGGTGATGGCCTAGAGGTAACGCCTCCGCCTAGGAAGCGAGAGAATCTGAGCGCATTGGTTTGAATCATGGCTTAGCCGCCGATATTTTCTTCCCCTCCACTGGACCATGAGTGGTGGTCTGGACACTAGTCGTTCGGATGAGATGATAAACCGAGGTCCTGTGTGAAGCATGCACTTAACGTACGTAAAAGAACCCATGGCAACAAAAGGGTTGTTCCTGGCAAAATTCTATAGAAAAATCCACTTCGATAGGAAAAACAATAAAACTGCATGCAGGAAAAAATACAAAAAAAAAGAAAGGGTGGCCCTCTCAGTGCAGCGATGTACTCTCCCTGGGGAGAGCAGCCGGAATTTCACACAGAGAAATCTGTTGTGACAAAAAATACAAATACAATACAAACTTTTTGATCTACCCTGGTACTTGCACTCACGTCTGGGAAGGAACCAGTCACAGGCTGGAAAAAAACAAACAAACCCCGCAACTCTGGGTCTTCTTCATCATCTTCTGCGTTCATGGGGTGTAAGTCCCACGCTCACTGGTACGAGTGGGTCTTTATGTCTGTGAACATTTTTATCCCGCCATTTGGGCATCTGTGCTCCATTTTCGGGAGTGATTTTACCCTGCCATTTAGGCGTCTGTGCTCCATTTTCAGGGGCGATTTTACCCTGCCATTTAGGCATCTGTGCTCCATTTTCGGGAGTGATTTTACCCTGCCATTTAGGCGTCTGTGCTCCATTTTCAGGGGCGATTTTACCCTGCCATTTAGGCATCTGTGCTCCATTTTACGGGGGCGATTTTACCCTGCCATTTAGGCATCTGTGCTCCATTTTACGGGGGTGATTTTACCCTGCCATTTAGGCATCTGTGCTCCATTTTCGGGAGTGATTTTACCATGCCATTTAGGCATCTGTGGTCCATTTTCGGGAGTGATTTTACCATGCCATTTAGGCAACAGTGCTCCATTTTGGGGGCGATTTTATCCTGCCATTTAGGCATCTGTGCTCCATTTTACGGGGGCGATTTTACCCTGCCATTTAGGCATCTGTGCTCCATTTTGGGGGGTGATTTTACCCTGCCATTTAGGCAACAGTGCTCCATTTTAGGGGTGATTTTATCCCACCATTTAGGCGTCTGTGCTCCATGTTCGGGGCGATTTTATCCTGCCATTTAGGCATCTGTGCTCCATTTTGGGGGGGCGATTTTACCCTGCCATTTAGGCAACAGTGCTCAGTTTTGGGAGGGGGGGGGGGTGTGTTTTGACTCAAACCCATGTCGTTTCTCCCAGTGATGAGTGTGTGGTGGTGTGAAGCACTGTGGCCGAGCGGTGTGGTTATTTGTTGGTGTGTGTGTCTTCACCAGGGGCCAGGAGACTGTCGAGAGATATTCAAGACATGACGGGCAGCGGCGCCAACCTCTTCTTTGTGGTGTGCTGGCTGGTTGTGTCTCCACTGCTCATCCTGGTGAGTTGTGTTGTGCTGTGCTGTGCTGTGCTGTGTTGTGTTGTGCTGTGCTGTGCTGTGCTGTGTTGTGCTGTGCTGTGCTGTACTGTGCTGTGTTGTGTTGTGTCTGCTGCTCATCCTGGTGAGTTGTGTTGTGCTGTGCTGTGCTGTGCTGTGCTGTGCTGTGTTGTGCTGTGCTGTACTGTGCTGTGCTGTGCTGTGCTGTGTTGTGTTGTGTCTACTGCTCATCCTGGTGAGTTGTGCTGTGTTGTGTTGTGTCTCCACTGCTCATCCTGGTGAGTTGTGCTGTGTTGTGTTGTGTCTCCACTGCTCATCCTGGTGAGTTGTGCTGTGCTGTGCTGTGCTGTGCTGTGCTATGTTGTGTTGTGCTGTGCTGTGTTGTGTCCACTGCTCATCCTGGTGAGTTGTGTTGTGTTGTGTTGTGCTGTGCTGTGCTGTGTTGTGCTGTGCTGTACTGTGCTGTGCTGTGCTGTGCTGTGTTGTTTCCACTGCTCATCCTGGTGAGTTGTGTTGTGTTGTGCTGTACTGTGTTGTGCTGTACTGTGCTGTGTTGTGTTGTGTTGTGTTGTGTCCACTGCTCATCCTGGTGAGTTGTATTGTGCTGTGCTGTGCTGTGCTGTGTTGTGTTGTGTTGTGTTGTGTTGTGTCCACTGCTCATCCTGGTGAGTTGTGTTGTGTTGTGTCCACTGTTCATCCAGGTGAGTTGTGTTCTGTTGTTTTGTGTTGTGTTGTGTTGTGGTGTGTCCACTGCTCATCCTGGTGTGTTGTGTTGTGGTGTGGTGTGTTGTGTTGTGTCCACTGCTCATCCTGGTGAGTTGTGTTGTGTTGTGTCCACTGCTCATCCTGGTGAGTTGTGTTGTGTTGTGTTGTGTCCACTGCTCACCCTGGTGTGTTGTGCTGTGTTGTGTCCACTGCTCATGCTGGTGAGTTGTGTTGTGCCCACTGCTCATCCTGGTGAGTTGTGTTGTGTTGTGTTGTGTCCACCGCTCATCCTGGTGAGTTGTGTTGTGTTGTGTTGTGTCCACCGCTCACCCTGGTGTGTTGTGTTGTGTTGTGTCCACCGCTCATCCTGGTGAGTTGTGTTGTGTTGTGTTGTGTTGTGTTGTGTTGTGTTGTGTCCACCGCTCACCCTGGTGTGTTGTGTTGTGTTGTGTTGTGTTGTGTTGTGTCCACCGCTCACCCTGGTGTGTTGTGTTGTGTTGTGTTGTGTTGTGTTGTGTTGTGTTGTGTCCACCGCTCATCCTGGTGAGTTGTAGGGGGGAGGGGATTGATGAGATTGTGGATGTGGGTTGTCAATGTTGAATGCTCTTTTTTATTTTTTTAATTATTTTTTTATATTCATCTGTTCATTTTACCAGTGTGTGGACATTGAAGTGTATCTGTGTAATAATCCTACACTGGTTGTCCTGTGGACATTGAAGTGAATCTGTGTAATAATCCTACACTGGTTGTCCTGTGGACATTGAAGTGAATCTGTGTAATAATCCTACACTGGTTGTCCTGTGGACATTGAAGTGAATCTGTGTAATAATCCTACACTGGTTGTCCTGTGGAAAATGAGGTGAATTTGTGCAGTAATCCTACACTGGTTGTCCTGTGGAAATTGAAGTGAATCTGTGTAATAATCCTACACTGGTTGTCCCCTCAAGTGTTGGTGTGTGAGCGTGTGTGCATGTTGTAATCTTAAATATTAGCATTTGTGTGTGTGTGATTGATTGTGTGTGTGAGTGACAGTGTGTGTGTGTGGGTGATAGTTTGTGTGTGTGAGTGATAGTGTGTGTGTGTGAGTGACAGTGTGTGTGTGTGTGAGTGATAGTGTGTGTGTGTGTGTGTGAGTGACAGTGTGTGTGTGTGTGAGTGACAGTGTGTGTGTGTGTGTGTGTGGGGGGGGTGATAGTCTGTGAGTGAAAGTGTGTGTGTGTGTGAGTGACAATGTGTGTGTGTGTGAGTGACAGTGTGTGTGTGGCCATCATGTAGTTTAACCCCATGACCACTGTCTGATGAGCATGTTCATCAGTTCAGAGCTGTCAGCTGAAGGATGGGACTTCACAGGTCAGGAGATCAGTCACCTTGCTGTTCCTGGTGGGAATGCTGGGTGGGAATTTGGAAGCCTTTTTAACGCTTTCAACCTGGAGGGGTTTACAGCCTCAGAACTGTGTGTTGACTCTCTGGGTGTTTATTTTTGACAGTGGTGAATGTGGCGTGCTTTGTTTTGCTTGTGCTTTGCACCTGTGGGATTTGAGACTGTGATGGCACCTGTGTCAATTTACACATATATATATATATATATATATGTGTGTGTGTGTGTGTGTGTGTGTGTGCATGTATATATGTGTATGTATGTATATATGTATATGTATATGTGTGTATATATATATATATATGTATGTGTGTGTGTGTGTATATATATATATATATTTTTTTTTTTTTTTATTTTTTTATTTTATTTTATTTTTTATCATGTCAGTCTTACATATTCATATTTTAGCCATTGTCATGTTAAACTTTGTAGACTTTGTACATATTTTACGACACTTAGTCTTAAATTTCTATATTTTTTATTGTGAAGTGTGGTGAGCCCCATCTGAGATGGGGGTACTGCGCTATATAAGCCTACATTTTATTATTATTATTATTATTTTTTATGTGACTAGGTCAGTGTGTGTGTGTCTGTGTGCGTGCATCTGTGTGACTGTGTGTGCGTGTAGAGAGAGAGAGAGATATATATATAGATGTATATAGACACACACACACACATGCTGCGTGACTGTGTGTTCCAGAGCATCTTCATCTTCAGCATGGTGCAGTACAGCCCCCTGTCGTTCGCGGGGTACACGTACCCGGTGTGGGCGCAGGTGATGGGGTGGGGCATCGCCCTGCTGTCCGTGGCCTGTATACCCCTGGGTATGCTGCACGCCGTCTACAGGGCCAGGGGCACGCAACTCTGGATGGTCAGTACTGTCCCCTGTCGCCACCCGTACCTCTGTTTGAAATTCAGGGCTGTTGTCTTTCCCTGGGGAGTGTTGCACCCTGTCGCTCTCCTGTCACAACCCGTACCTCTGTTTGAAATTCGGGGCTGTTGTCTTTCCCTGGGAAGTGTTGCACCCTGTCGCTGTCCTGTCACAACCCGTACCTCTGTTTGAAATTCAGGGCTGTTTTCTTTCCCTGGGAAGTGTTGCACCCTGTCGCTCTCCTGTCACAACCCGTACCTCTGTTTGAAATTCAGGGCTGTTGTCTTTCCCTGGGAAGTGTTGCACCCTGTCGCTCTCCTGTCACAACCCGTACCTCTGTTTGAAATTCAGGGCTGTTGTCTTTCCCTGGGAAGTGTTGCACCCTGTCGCTGTCCTGTCACAACCCGTACCTCTGAAATTCGGGGCTGTTGTCTTTCCCTGGGAAGTGTTGCACCCTGTCGCTCTCCTGTCACAACCCGTACCTCTGTTTGAAATTCAGGGCTGTTTTCTTTCCCTGGGGAGTGTTGCACCATGTTGCTCTCCTGTCACAACCCGTACCTCTGTTTGAAATTCAGGGCTGTTGTCTTTCCCTGGGAAGTGTTGCACCCTGTCGCTGTCCTGTCACAACCCGTACCTCTGTTTGAAATTCAGGGCTGTTGTCTTTCCCTGGGAAGTGTTGCACCCTGTCGCTGTCCTGTCACAACCCGTACCTCTGTTTGAAATTCGGGGCTGTTGTCTTTCCCTGGGAAGTGTTGCACCCTGTCGCTGTCCTGTCACAACCCGTACCTCTGTTTGAAATTCGGGGCTGTTGTCTTTCCCTGGGAAGTGTTGCACCCTGTCGCTGTCCTGTCACAACCCGTACCTCTGTTTGAAATTCAGGGCTGTTGTCTTTCCCTGGGGAGTGTTGCACCCTGTCGCTCTCCTGTCACAACCCGTACCTCTGTTTGAAATTCAGGGCTGTTGTCTTTCCCTAGGGAGTGTTCACACCTCGGTGCAGTGCCACCCTTTTTTTTTTTTTCCTTTTTTTTTTTTGTCTCCTCTTTTTTGTTGTTGTTGTTTGCTTGCTGGTGTATCTGTTTTCCTTACTAAAGTGGATTTTTCTGTTTTCTTTACTAAAGTGATTTTTTTCTGTTTTCCTTACTAAAGTGGATTTTTCTGTTTTCTTTACTAAAGTGGATTTTTTCTGTTTTCCTTACTAAAGTGGATTCCCCCCCCCCACCCCCCTGTTTCCCTTACGAAAGTGGATTTTTCTGTTTTCCTTACTAAAGTGGATTTTTCTGTTTTTGTTGTTGTTGTTTTTTAACTGAAGTGGATTTTTCTGTTTTCTTTACTAAAGTGGATTTCTCTGTTTTTCTTACTAAAGTGGATTCCCCCCCCCCCACCCCTGTTTTCCTTACTAAAGTGGGTTTTTCTGTTTTCCTTACGAAAGTGGATTTTTCTGTTTTCCTTACTGAAGTGGATTTTTCACACCAGATTTCACCAGAGCCAGCTCTTTTGTTGCCACAGGATCGTTACATGCATAAAGTCCATGTCACACACAAGACTTCTGTTTATTGTTCTCTTCCAAATCACTAGCATCCAGACCACCACACAAGGTCTTGTGGAGGGGGAGAAAATTTCAGCCAGTGTGGGTTTGAACATGGACAGGATACTAGTTGGCCGTCACTCCACCAGTAGACTGATCGGACCAGCCACCGTGGCCAAGTGGTTTGCATCAGGGACTGACGACTGGGAGGACGCTGGTTCGATCCCCATTAGAGATGGGGTTTTTGTCAGCCCATTGCCAGCTCCTACCCAGAGCTGAGTGTGACATGTGCTCAAATGGGAAGGCTGGGACCACGCAGTTGATGGTCATCCACTTGAGGGATGCGTCTTGGGGAGTGTTGAGGTTCAAATTTCATGCCCAACACTGCAGGTGTCTGCATCTCTCAGGCCTGGTTGATGCTGTGAGGTATCTTGAGAGTACTGTACAGCCTTGTCATGTAGTCCCAGATCTAAATGGACCCCATATAGCTGTGTCTTTATCTCCCCCCCCTCACCCCCATCCCACCCGTCCCGCCCTATCATTCACTGCCATCAAACTGTAGAGAAACAAAGAAGGTAAAAGTTGACTTACATGGGATAAAAGAGGTGAGATACTGAGCCACAGGCTCTTCTTTAGGCAGATGAAATGAGTGAGTGACAGACAGAAAGACACAGACAGAGAGGGAGAGCGCAGTTCAGGAAAGGAAAGGGATGAGAAGTAGTCACATGAGAGGACACAAGAAACAAAGAAAGCTGAGCCCACCAACCCCCCCCCCCCCCACCACACACACACACACACACACACACACACACCCCCCTTGTCTCTCCGATCACAGTGCTCGTTTTGGGATGGGAAGTGCAAAGATGGGTTTGACGGAGAGACTGTTTCATTCAGGTGTTGAGTCATCTTGCTAGAGGTGACAGACTGTTTCATTCAGGTGTTAAGAGTCATCTTGCTAGAGGTGACAGACTGTTTCATTCAGGTGTTAAGAGTCATCTTGCTAGAGGTGACAGACTGTTTCATTCAGGTGTTAAGAGTCATCTTGCTAGAGGTGACAGACTGTTTCATTCAGGTGTTAAGAGTCATCTTGCTAGAGGTGACAGACAGACTGTTTCATTCAGGTGTTAAGAGTCATCTTGTTAGAGGTGACAGACTGTTTCATTCAGGTGTTAAGAGTCATCTTGCTAGAGGTGACAGACAGACTGTTTCATTCAGGTGTTAAGAGTCATCTTGCTAGAGGTGACAGACAGACTGTTTCATTCAGGTGTTAAGAGTCATCTTGCTGGAGGTGACAGACAGACTGTTTCATTCAGGTGTTAAGAGTCATCTTGTTGGAGGTGACAGACAGACTGTTTCATTCAGGTGTTAAGAGTCATCTTGTTAGAGGTGACAGACAGACTGTTTCATTCAGGTGTTAAGAGTCATCTTGCTAGAGGTGACACTGTTTCATTCAGGTGTTAAGAGTCATCTTGTTGGAGGTGACAGACTGTTCCATTCAGGTGTTAAGAGTCATCTTGTTAGAGGTGACAGACTGTTTCATTCAGGTGTTAAGAGTCATCTTGCTAGAGGTGACAGACTGTTTCATTCAGGTGTTAAGAGTCATCTTGCTAGAGGTGACAGACAGACTGTTTCATTCAGGTGTTAAGAGTCATCTTGCTAGAGGTGACACTGTTTCATTCAGGTGTTAAGAGTCATCTTGTTGGAGGTGACAGACTGTTCCATTCAGGTGTTAAGAGTCATCTTGTTAGAGGTGACAGACTGTTTCATTCAGGTGTTAAGAGTCATCTTGCTAGAGGTGACAGACTGTTTCATTCAGGTGTTAAGAGTCATCTTGCTAGAGGTGACAGACAGACTGTTTCATTCAGGTGTTAGAGTCATCTTGCTAGAGGTGACAGACTGTTTCATTCAGGTGTTAAGAGTCATCTTGTTGGAGGTGACAGACAGACTGCTTCATTCAGGTGTTAAGAGTCATCTTGCTAGAGGTGACAGACAGACTGTTTCATTCAGGTGTTAAGAGTCATCTTGTTGGAGGTGACAGACTGTTTCATTCAGGTGTTAAGAGTCATCTTGCTAGAGGTGACAGACAGACTGTTTCATTCAGGTGTTAAGAGTCATCTTGTTAGAGGTGACAGACTGTTTCATTCAGGTGTTAAGAGTCATCTTGCTAGAGGTGACAGACAGACTGTTTCATTCAGGTGTTAAGAGTCATCTTGCTAGAGGTGACAGACTGTTTCATTCAGGTGTTAAGAGTCATCTTGCTAGAGGTGACAGACTGTTTCATTCAGGTGTTGAGTCATCTTGCTAGAGGTGACAGACTGTTTCATTCAGGTGTTAAGAGTCATCTTGCTAGAGGTGACAGACAGACTGTTTCATTCAGGTGTTAAGAGTCATCTTGCTAGAGGTGACAGACAGTTTCATTCAGGTGTTTGGAGTCATCTAGGTGAAGGAGGTCTTCAGAGTCCACAGGGGCTGGTGTATACATAATCAGTTCTTGTGAAGTCGTATGGTGCTCAGAAATCTGACGCTTGGGTCACAGAAGTGTGATAATCTTGGGATTATCCTGCACACGTTATCAGGCTTGGTTCGGAGAGTGTTCCAGAATTGTTCGCTTGCATTGTTAGCTGAGCTTTGTAGTGATTTGAAGATCATGTCTGCTCGTCTTGTTTTGATAATAATAACACCAGTGATGATGATAACAACATGCATTTGATAATAATAATACCAGTGATGATGATAACAACATGCATTTGATAATAATAATACCAGTGATGATGATAACAACATGCATTTGATAATAATAATACCAGTGATGATGATAACAACATGCATTTGATAATAATAATACCAGTGATGATGATAACAACATGCATTTGATAATAATAACACCAGTGATGATGATAACAACATGCATTTGATAATAATAATACCAGTGACGATGATAACAATATGCATTTATGTATGGTTTACCCTGCAACTCTTAGCTCATATTTCAGTGATATAAAGAAGGTACTCCACAGATGTATGATAAGAAATGTTAAAATACCAATTAGCTAAAAGTACTATATCAAAATATTGTGACATTGCTTGCAACTCAACACCTCTTCCTTCACATCCCTACCAACTACACACACATCAGTGCACACACACACACACACATCAGTGCAGACACACACACACACACTCACACACACACATCAATGCACACACACACACACACACACACACACACACACACACACACACACACACACACACACACACACATATCAGTGCACACACACACACACACACACACACACACATCAGTGCAGACACACACACACACTCACACACACACACACACACACATCAATGCACACACACACACACACACACACACACACACACACACACACACACACACATCAATGCACACACACACTCACACAGATGAAGACAGACTGCTGGGAGTGAAAGATCTATATTTTAAAATAATGTGTGAACAGATGTGTTTTAAGATAAGTTTCAACAGATTTGATAATGGAACAGTGTCTGATGTATGTGGTAGAGATTTCCAGAATCAAAGTGACTGTATTTCCTTTCACTTTGCTTTGTAACGCTGTACTCAGTTCGGTTGTAGGACAGAAAAAAAACAACAACTGATAAATGTGTGTGTGCACTGTGCAGAAAATCAAACACAGCCTGAAACCAGTGCCTGTGCTGGACTCAAACAGTGGAGCCCCCTTCAGCGCCACGCCCATGTTGATGACGGAGAAACCTGCAGCCACCTCCCCGCCAACCTTTGTCGCCATGGGGTCCAAAGGGGCGTGGTTGGATCCCCCCAGAGACTGCACCAAGCTTTGAGCCCAGGGGGGAAAACGTCTGCCGGTGTTCTTGTAGCTCGTTAGTCTGTAAACCAGAGCGGCTTGTTCAGTTGTCTAGAAATCACTGCTTAGTAATGCCATCGTTTAGTTTGTTAGTAATGGCATCGTTTAGTTTGTAACTTATCCATAAACGTTCAGTGTTGCTTTGGGTCGAGAGCATTTTATGCCACTGTTTAGTTTGTAACTTATCCATAAACATTCAGTGTTGCTTTGGGTCGAGAGCATTTTATGCCACTGTTTAGTTTGTAACTTATCCATAAACGTTCAGTGTTGCTTTGGGTAGAGACCAAATGCATTTAAGGTGTATGTTGTTACTGTTGTGGGGGTTTATCATTTAGAAACAAAAGTTTTTGGCTGTTGTGTGTTTGTTGGTATCTGTGCAACATGATTTGCTCTGTTGTTTGAAAATGAAAACGTTTGTGATGTTCCTCACTTGTGTCATGTAGACTGATGAACAGAATCTACCTGTAAAGCCACGTTTCTTTCTGTAGAAATGCTTTTTATAGCTGTGTGTGCAAGCGTTCATTTGCCTCACAATTAAAAAAAAAATTTTTTTTAATCGTAAATACATTTAAACATACAGACGTACACAGAAACAGACCGGCACAGACCACAAAGACAGATGCAAGTGCTCCTCACAGCTTGTGAAGTCACTGAAAATGGAGTCATGCTGTTCAGAAACTGTATACAGTCAATAACGCAGAATTTTACAGTCACATTGAAACTTCAAATAGACAACAACAATCCTGAACGACCCCTGTGCAAAGCATGCATGGAGTTTAACACTCATACCTTGATTAACGACAGATCTATTCCTTGCGAAATTGTGACAAAGGGAAGAAATCTGTTGCATTTTCCAGTACCCAATTAAAATGTCCTCATTATTACATTGCAGAGAAGGGGGGAAATCTATTGCATTTTGCAGTTCCCAATCAGAATGTCTATTGCAATTTGCAGTACCCAATCAGAATGTCTATTGCAATTTGCAGTACCCAATCAGAATGTCCTCATTATTACATTGCAGAGAAGGGGAGAAATCTATTGCATTTTCCAGTACCCAATTAAAATGTCCTCATTATTACATTGCAGAGAAGGGGGGAAATCTATTGCATTTTGCAGTTCCCAATCAAAATGTCCTCATTATTACATTGCAGAGAAGGGGAGAAATCTATTGCATTTTTCCAGTACCCAATCAGAATGTCTATTGCAATTTGCAGTACCCAATCAGAATGTCCTCATTATTACATTGCAGAGAAGGGGAGAAATCTATTGCATTTTTCCAGTACCCAGTCAGAATGTCTATTGCAATTTGCAGTACCCAATCAGAATGTCCTCATTATTACATTGCAGAGAAGGGGAGAAATCTATTGCATTTTGCAGTACCCAATCAAAATGTCCTCATTATTACATTGCAGAGAAGGGGAGAAATCTGTTGCAATTTGCAGTGCCCAATCAAAATGTCCTCATTATTACATTGCAGAGAAGGGGAGAAATCTGTTGCAATTTGCAGTGCCCAATCAAAATGTCCTCATTATTACATTGCAGCAGAGTATAACTGAGTGATTTAATACCATGACTGCTTTATCCAAACCCGCCCGTTGTGCTGCTGGCCTTTCCCATCATTCTTCTTCTTCTCCTTCTGCGTTCACTCGTATGCACACGAGTGGGCTTTTACGTGTATGACCGTTTTTACCCCGCCATGTAGGCAGCCATACTCCATTTTCGGGGGTGTGCATGCTGGGTATGTTCTTGTTTCCATAACCCACCGAACGCTGACATGGATTACAGGATCTTTGACGTGCGTATTTGATCTTCTGCTTGCGTATACACACGAAGGGGGTTCAGGCACTAGCAGGTCTGCACATATGTTGACCTGGGAGATTGTAAAAATCTCCATCCTTTACCCACCAGGCGCCGTCACCATGATTCGAACCCAGGACCCTCAGATTGACAGTCCAACACTTTAACCACTCGGCTATTGCACCCATCATTCTGATTATTTTCATTCTGGAATACCAGTGATCGAGGACCATTCTGCTGCAAACTCCAGGTCATTCATGTGGAGACGATTCATTTCTCGAGTTTCCATGTGACTCGTGACTGCTGCCGTTGAAAGGCGTACAACTCGTTCAGCTTTGTGACAATCAGACGTTGAAGTAATATTTGTGATCATTGTGTGCAAAGGCTGCCAGTTTGTTTTGTAATACATGTTGCTTCCACTCTTGTTTTTTTTGTTGTTTGTTTGTTTGTTGCTGTGTTCTTCTTTTTAGCACCTGGAAACATATCTTTCCAAGGTTAGTAAGTTTATGTATTGTCTAGAATTTACACTGGTGGACAATATCAAGTTAAGAAGTATCAGTAAATCCAAAGTGAAGCCCTGTATGTATTTTCAGGACACTTAACAATACCATACTTCCACTATTTTCACTGCCCTTTTTTTGTTTTATCGTGCATCATGTACATGATTATTATTACTCTTAAACAATGAGATCTCATTTAATGGACCTGGTAAACAGTGAGATCTCATGTAATGGACCTGGTAAACAGTGTGATCTCTGTAATGGACCTGGTAAACAGTGTGATCTCTGTAATGGACCTGGTAAACAGTGTGATCTCTGTAATGGACCTGGTAAACAGTGTGATCTCTGTAATGGACCTGGTAAACAGTGAGATACTCTGTAATGGACCTGGTAAACAGTGTAATCTCTGTAATAGACCGGGTAAACAGTGAGATACTCTGTAATGGACTTGGTAAACAGTGTGATCTCTGTAATGGACCTGGTAAACAATGTGATCTCTGTAATGGACCTGGTAAACAGTGAGATCTCACGTAATGGACCTGGTAAACAGTATGATCTCTGTAATGGACCTGGTAAACAGTATGATCTCTGTATTGGACCTGGTAAACAGTGAGATACTCTGTAATAGACCTAGTACAGTGTGATCTCTGCAATGGACCTGGTAGACAGTGTGATCTCTGTAATGGACCTGGTAGACAGTGTGATCTCTGTAATGGACCTGGTAGACAGTGAGATCTCTGTAATGGACCTGGTAGACAGTGTGATCTCTGTAATGGACCTGGTAGACAGTGTGATCTCTGTAATGGACCTGGTAGAGGTAAATCTCATCAAACACTGCCTCTCTTGCCCCCGTGGGATGCCGTGGGTCTTTCAGCGTAAACAGCATCCCTGGTCAGTTCAGTTCAGTTTGGTTCAGTTAATCAAAGAGCCGTCACAGCGTTCAGGCAAATCCATAATTATACGCTACACCACGCCTGCTGAGCCGATGCCTGACCAGCAGCGGAACCCAGTGTGCTTTAGTCAGGCCTCAGCTCACTCCGGACGAATAGTTCTCTCCCTTGCTTTTCCCTTCAGACGATCCATTTGTTAGGGTTAGGAAAAAAAAAAATCACAAAAAATACAAAACTTCAGGTAACTGAATGAAACTCACTGTACTTGACCCACTGACCCCTCTCCTCACGTTGTGTGAACGCCCACCACCCTCCCTCTTCACTGCTCTCAGAAGCTGAGTCACTGTCAGTACCTTCTTGCCAGTAGCTTTCTTCACTGCAGATACTTTATTCAATGTCTTCGTCATCCTCGTTGATGTCGAAACTTTCAGTTTGAAGCATTTCAATCACTTCAGCAGCGGTTAAAGCCGCTGTCATGATCTAGTTTGCTCCAAAAATTTCCACTTGTATTGCCTGCAACGCCATTTTCGATACATATGCGGATTTGCTTGTCTTTTGGGGTCCCTCAACGTGCTGGCTCGCTGTGGAGTGTGTTGTTACAGAATCTCATGAAGAAACTTTCCATTCGACCCTTGACACGTTCGCAATGCCCAGTGTAGCTGCAATTGTCAAGCTACCCCATGATTAAAACAGGGAAAAAATTTTAATTGTCGAAATCACTGTAGCGTTCCGTGGTCCAGAACGCAGCCTTACGTCAGGAACATTATAGCGTTCCATGGTCCGGAGTGAGTAAAGGTGAAAACAAAAAGGGATACACAAACAAATAAATGGATAAGTCATCAAATAAATAAATAGATAAATTAGAATAAATAAGTAAATAAAACTGAAAATGAACTGGAAATAAGCTAATAGAGAGAGAAATAAAATTAAATGTAGAAAAGAAAAAAAAAGGATGCACACACACACACACACACACACACACATGCACAACAGATATGCAGTCTCACAGATATGAAAGCACAAAATAATGTACACAGACACAGCACTCCATAAAAAAAAAAAAAAGCATCCTTGCCTTCTGGAAATTCTGAGCTGGAAATTTCCTCTTTTCTATCACTCTTTTTGTTTCTGCCTTATTTTCGTCCTTCGCTGTTGTCTCCTTTTTCTGCCTCCGCAGTCCATTCCCCTTTCTGTTTTCTCAAGCAAGCCTTGACACTTTTTTCTCTTTCCCGCAGTCTATGATGTACTGCCTGTGCTGTTTTGCTCTGACGACTAGGTAGTGAGATGTAAACACTGGGATGAGCACCAGCTGTCCATTCTGTAGTGTTATTTGCCTTTATGGCCTTTTTTTTGTATTTTTTTGTTTGGCTTTGAAGTATTGTTTTTTTTCTTATTTTATGATTTTTTTTGTGTGTGTGTGTGTGATCTGGGGATGATAAATTATGCAGAAGGGCTGACGTCCTCAACATGGCCTAATTTTATTTGTTTTGAGGAGCTAAATGGTTGAGATATTGTGTCATGAACTATGTTTTGTAGGTTTATCTTAATGATATATAATAATAATAATAATAATAATAATAATAATAATAATGGATACTTATATAGCACACTATCCAGAAATCTGCTCTGGGTGCTTTACAAAAACGCTTTTGTTAACATAAAACGTTACATCAGTGTTACATACACACACCAAAGTGTGACCACACACACACACACACACTGCATACATACATTTTAACATGCATGTGTATCTAACAGCTACCCTAACACATACGCACACATAGGCAGGCACAAAGTTACATATATATATATATATGTGTGTGTGTGTGTGACAGTTTTGTGTTAGCGTGGTTGGACATTTGTGTAGTTGAGCAGTCCTAATATGGCCCTTCGCAGTCGGCAGAACCAAAAGCAACAATTATAAAGATAATAAAAAAAAAAACACTGCCCAGATTAGAATGCATCTGCCCACAGTTTGGTAAAATTCACCTGTGAAATCAAAAGTTTCATCCTTCATGTGAAAGTAAAGCTTTAGTTGCGAAATTGTGAAATTCTGGTCTATGAATTTACATATGACAAAATGATTGTTGCAATTGGTTTTTTCCTTAAGTGTGAAGTTGGCATGTGAATTTTGCATTGTTTTTTTTTCAGGTCTGTGGAATCTCACCTTTAGGAATCTTATTACCAGACGTCACATCTTCAGATTTAGACCATGTTTTCAACACACTGAGCGCATCTTGTGTACAGTTACTAGCCATGTTCAGCTTCGTTTGCTGTGTAATGTTCATTGATGGTATCCATCACAATTCACATATTCAGTTTTGTGTGCGTGTGTGTGTGTGTAAACTTCCTTATGTACATCAGGATGTGACTAGACTGCGGGTATGACTGCTTTGCTAAAATTAAATGCTAAACCATCTTTATAGCGTTGCGAATTGACAGGCTTGGTTGATACCCGTTGTCGGTAAAGCTAAGATATATCTGCTGATGTTTTTGAAGGTTTTGGGAACATCTTGGATCGTATTTTCTCCTGTGGGGCTGTTGGAAGCTCTTCAGTTTAAACAGCATCCCTGCCTTCTGGAAATTCTCTGCTAGAAATGTCCTCTCTTCTGTCAGTGTCTTTGCTTCTAGAAGCCTTTTGTCTCCCTTCACTGTTGTCTGTTGGGGGGGGGGGGGGGGGGAGTCTTCCCGGTCTTTTTCCAGCCAGCCTTGTCATGTCTTTTCTCTCTTTTTTGCTGTCTGTCTGTGCTGTTTGTGCCGTTTTGCTATTGTGATTAGGTAGTGGTGTTGTAAACTGTCTGTGTGTACTGTTTGTGCCGTTTTGCTCTGTACTGTTTGTGCCGTTTTGCTATTGTGATTAGGTAGTGGTATTGTAAACTGTATGTACTGTTTGTGCCGTTTTGCTATTGTGATTAGGTAGTGGTATTGTAAACTGTATGTACTGTTTGTGCCGTTTTGCTATTGTGATTAGGTAGTGGTATTGTAAACTCTGTGTGTGTACTGTTTGTGCCGTTTTGCTATTGTGATTAGGTAGTGGTATTGTAAACTGTATGTGCTGTTTGTGCCGTTTTGCTATTGTGATCAGGTAGTGGTATTGTAAACTGTATGTACTGTTTGTGCCGTTTTGCTATTGTGATCAGGTAGTGGTATTGTAAACTCTGTGTGTGTACTGTTTGTGCCGTTTTGCTATTGTGATTAGGTAGTGGTATTGTAAACTCTGTGTACTGTTTGTGCCGTTTTGCTATTGTGATTAGGTAGTGGTATTGTAAACTCTGTGTGTGTACTGTTTGTGCCGTTTTGCTATTGTGATTAGGTAGTGGTATTGTAAACTGTATGTGCTGTTTGTGCCGTTTTGCTATTGTGATCAGGTAGTGGTATTGTAAACTCTGTGTGTACTGTTTGTGCCGTTTTGTTCTTGTGATTAGGTAGTGGCATTGTAAACTGTATATACTGTTCGTGCCGTTTTGCTATTGTGATTAGGTAGTGGTATTGTAGACTCCAGGATAAGCACTAGCTGTCCATTCTGCATTGTTATTTGTGTATATTTCACTTTAAATGGATTGTTTTGTGGCTTTGAAGTAGGTTTTTTTTTTTTTCTTTTTCGCGACTTATTTAAAAATGAGGGGATGATGAATTAAGTGAAAGAGCTCACGTCCTCAGCACAGCCTATAGAGATATTCATGTTAAGGACGTAAATGGTTAAGATAATGTCATAAAAAGTGTGAAAGGTTGGACCATAACAACAATTATAAACAACCACATTTCCTGTGCCTGGACCACGTCTTGGCTAAATTAATTAATTGAGCAGGGATTGAAAATCAGCCATGTGGGGATGTGGGGGTGTGTTCTTTTCATTCTCCTTCAAAGTAGATGTGTCACAGTTATAGTATGTGCTGAAAGGCAGACCTGTGTGTATATCGTCAATATCAGATTCTGTTCCAGACTTTCAGATTAAGGCACTGTGTGTATATCATCAATATCAGATTCTGTTCCAGACTTTCAGATTAAGGCACTGTGTGTATATCATCAATATCAGATTCTGTTCCAGACTTTCAGATTAAGGCACTGTGTGTATATCATCAATATCAGATTTTGTTCCAGACTTTCAGATTAAGGCACTGTGTGTACATCATCAATATCAGATTCTGTTCCAGACTTTCAGATTAAGGCACTGTGTGTATATCATCAATATCAGATTCTGTTCCAGACTTTCAGATTAAGGCAGGTTGAATACAGACAAATGTCTGTTGGAATAACTTGCATTGCTGCAGATTATAACCATAGAGGAAGGCAGCATTGTCACATGAGATGCTTTACTGTATTTTCATCCTTCAGATTTTGTTTATATACTTGTTTCAGTTAAAAAAAAATTTTTTTGATTTTTTTTTATTCATTTTATTTGTTTATGAGTGAATGGATCTGTGTTTGTCAAGAAACCTGAACCAAAAGTTTGAATGTCCGAATATTATCCAATGTATCATACTTGCATACACACACTTACCAGAACTGAGATTCCTGTTTTTTCTTTTGAAGATATTTACAAGTCTTCACAGGTACATGCTAAATGAGACATATTTGCTGAATGGAAATGTTTATTGGTATTTGAGGATAGGAAATTTTTTTTATCATCTTTCTTTCATTTAATCTCTTGTCTTTTGATGTAATTTTAAACAGAGATCATGATTTTAAGTGTTTTTTTTAATGAATTATTTTCATGTTCATGATAGACTGCAGCACATTTTCATACATTTTGCTGCTGCCAAAGTGCCCTTAATGCTTCCAAGAGGTATTCAAGTACATTGTCTTCTTTCACAAGTCTTGTCTTATTTGATTTCATATAGTTCAACGCATAAATTTGACCAAGCAAAATCTGCTGAATTGTTGCCCCTGGACCAGGCAGTGGTTGACAGCAGCAGTCAGCGCTAAAGGTTGAGCAGTGTGAGAAGCTGGCTTTGCCATAGTTTCAGATCATTTTTCAAACACTGCTTTCACAAGAAGTTCAGGAGAATAGTTCTACCCTGACGTGCTCACGTTGCACAAGTCCAGTGTCCCAGAACTCCCTTTGTAGAGGAGGAACCATTGATCATACAGCTGTCTCGGCCTTTGGCCCAACTGTCAGCTGTTGTCTACAGCTGTCTCTGCTGTTGGCCCAACTGTCAGCTGTTGTCTACAGCTGTCCAACTGTCAGCTGTTGTCTACAGCTGTCTCTGCTGTTGGCCCAACTGTCAGCTGTTGTCTACAGCTGTCTCTGCTGTTGGCCCAACTGTCAGCTGTTGTCTACAGCTGTCTCTGCTGTTGGCCCAACTGTCAGCTGTTGTCTACAGCTGTCTCTGCTGTTGGCCCAACTGTCAGCTGTTGTCTACAGCTGTCTCTGCTGTTGGCCCAACTGTCAGCTGTTGTCTACAGCTGTCTCTGCTGTTGGCCCAACTGTCAGCTGTTGTCTACAGCTGTCTCTGCTGTTGGCCCAACTGTCAGCTGTTGTCTACAGCTGTCTCTGCTGTTGGCCCAACTGTCAGCTGTTGTCTACAGCTGTCTCTGCTGTTGGCCCAACTGTCAGCTGTTGTCTACAGCTGTCTCTGCTGTTGGCCCAACTGTCAGCTGTTGTCTACAGCTGTCTCTGCTGTTGGCCCAACTGTCAGCTGTTGTCTACAGCTGTCTCTGCTGTTGGCCCAACTGTCAGCTGTTGTCTACAGCTGTCTCTGCTGTTGGCCCAACTGTCAGCTGTTGTCTACAGCTGTCTCTGCTGTTGGCCCAACTGTCAGCTGTTGTCCCTCAGCATGCACCAGCTGACCAAAGGGACGGTCAGTGCACTACACACATTTTGAATTCCTGTAGGTGTTGATCACATCCGTTGATTTTTCTTCTCTGGCAATTACTCTGTTCCATTGATTTTTACTGTGGGCAAAATGCCAACATAACACATGCTTTGACCAAGATTTGCTTTAATTGCTTTGTCAGAAATGCAGTTAATGCTGTATGGACAATCAGTCATTAATGTTTACTTTAGGGATGTTGTGTCAATGAATGTTGTGTCAATGAATGTTTGTGCCAGTACCAGTAATAATAATAATAAGTAATGAGTTAACGATACTTGGTATGCATTGTGAGATACTCTGATTAATGGCAACCATATCTGGTAATCACTGCAAGATGCACTGATTGACGTGAAGGGATACATGAGATGTGGTGAAATCACAGAGCTGCCATTTTATTTTATTTTCTAATCTTTATTTTATCTATTTCATAAAATTTGAGGATGACTAAGCAGAAAGGCTGAAGTCCTCAGCCCCAGTTTGCCTTTAGGAGCTGTAATGGGTCAGATGATATGTTCAGCTATTTGTTCTGCAGGTGACTGATTTAATTTCATACATGACAGAGTTGGATTTTATTTTATTTTATTTTATTTTTTGGAAAGGCTGTTGAATTGTTTTGTTTGGTTGAGCAGTCCTGATATGACAAAGGACCGTTCCTATGTGGTCATCTGGACTGGACAGTCAGCAACATTGTCAAATCTCATGCCCCTCTCATACAGTCCTTTTGTCTGGGGGGTGGAGGGGATTGTTTTTAAAATGAATCTCATCTTTGTTTTTCAGTTGTTTTTGTTGTTTTTTTTGTTTTTTTTTACAGAACACATGTCAGGTTATGACAACTCAATAATGTCCTCACCTCTTGTATGGAAAGAAAGGGGTCTCTGCTTGTACTGTATTTTATCATAGTGTAGCACTCTTTGTCATAACACATTTCTCTGTGTCAAATTCTGGTTGCTGTCCTCAGGGAGAATGCATGGCCACAGTGCATGGTGCACGGCCACAGTGCATGGTGCATGGCCACAGTGCATGGTGCATGGCCACAGTGCATGGTGCACTGCCACAGTGCATGGCGCACGGCCACAGTCCATGGCCACAATGCATGACCATGGTGCATGGCCACAGTGCATGGCCACAGTGCATGGTGCATGGCCACAATGCATGGCACAGTGCATGGTGCATGGCCACAGTGCATGGTGCATGACCACAGTGCATGGTGCATGGCCACAGTGCACGGCCACAGTGCATGGTGCATGGCCACAGTGCATGGTGCATGGCCACAGTGCATGGTGCATGGCCACAGTGCATGGCCACAGTGCATGGTGCATGGCCACAGTGCATGGTGCATGGCCACAGTGCATGGCCACAGTGCATGGTGCATGGCCACAGTACAGTGACACAGTGCACGGCCACCTTTTTGATGTTTGTTCCCTTGTGTTGCTTTTTTCCTGTCTTTTCCTATCAAGGTAGATTGTTCTGCAGAATTTGGCCAGGGACTGCGCATTTCTTGCCCTGGGTTCTTTTTATGTGCTCTCTGAGTTCATACTGGATGGACCCCCATTGATCACCACAGCCAGACCACCACTCAGGGCCCAGTGGAGGGGGAGAAAATTACCGGTGAGAGCGGGATTCGACCCTATGAGTTCAGAGTCTCTGGCTTCCTGGGCAGATGCGTTAGCACAAATGATTTTTTTTTTAATTCCATTTCACTTTTCATTTAATTTTTTTTCATTTTACTGTTAACTTGGGATCACCTCTTGCCAAGCTGATCTGGATTGTTGGTTTTTGTGTGTGTTTTTTTCTTCTTTTTTTTTTCTTTTCTTTTCTTGGTGGCTAGTTTTTGTTTGTTATATGTGAAAGGGGAGGGAGGGGGGTGTTATACTGGTGAAAGGGGGGGGGGGGTTATTCTGGTGAAAGGGGAGGAAGGGAGGGGGGTTATTCTGGTGAAAGGGGAGGGAGGGAGGGGGGTTATTCTGGTGAAAGGGGAGGGGGGGGGGGTTATTCTGGTGAAAGGGGAGGGAGGGAGGGGGTTTATTCTGGTGAAAGGGGAGGGAGGTTATTCTGGTGAAAGGGGAGGGAGGGAGGGGGGTTATTCTGGTGAAAGGGGAGGGAGGGAGGGGGGTTATTCTGGTGAAAGGGGGGGGTGGTTATTCTGGTGAAAGGGGAGGGAGGGAGGGGGGTTATTCTGGTGAAATGGGAAGGAGGGAGGGGGGTTATTCTGGTGAAAGGGGAAGGAGGGAGGGGGGTTATTCTGGTGAAAGGGGAGGGGGGTTATTCCGGTGAAAAGGGAGGGAGGGGGGGGGGTAATCTGGTGAGAGGGGAGGGAGGGGGTGATGGTGTTTTATTCTGGTGAAAGGGGAGTTTACGTCTTTTTGTTCTCGATGATCTCATTTTTGTTTTTGGAGCTCACTCTTGTGCTTTGTTTCATTATGAATCTCTCTCTCTGAACAAGAAGTGCTGATGATGATGTTTATTTCATTCTACATAATGTTGACCAGATGTTTATTTTGGTGTTTTGAGGATGTTAGTTGAAACAAACGGCTTATATGGCATACATCATTGATGTAAGCGTTACACTTTTCAGTGCGAGTGCACATGTTATTTTTATAATCAAAAGCACTTTAATTTGAGATGTATTGTTATAAGAGATGTTGGAAAAGACAAAGAAGGCTGTCTATTTCATTGGTTTCTTTGAGTTTAAATGAGTGTGTGACACACGCACATACATCTACACACACACACACACACACACACACACACACACACACACATGCACCTACACACACCCCTATGCACATACCCCTACACAAATACTACTCACACACACACACACACACACACACACACACACTCTTTCTCCTTTGCTCTCTCTCTCTCATGCATGCATGCATGCGTGCGTGCATGCACACACACACACATATATACACATGGACACACACTTGCACACACACACATTCTCTCTCACATATGCTCACACACAACACACACACACACATCAACACACACAACACGCACATCAACACACATAACACACACACACACATGAAAGAGAATGATCTGAACAATCTAGAAAGAAAAGACAAACAGGTTACTGATATGGTTCACTTCACAAAATAAATATAAAAATTGCACAGGCAAACTTGAGCTTACTGGTATTTTTAAGTTTACTTTTTCACAGGACTTTACATTGTACAAGTGTATTTGGTTTACAGACAGATTTTTTCCACAGAACTTTGCTTTGTTGCCATGGGATCTTTTACGTGCGCTAAGTGCATGCTGCATAAAGGAACCTCAGATCGTCTCATCCAAAAGACACCACTCAAGGTCCAGTTGGAAGGGAAGTAAAAAGTATGGTCCAGAGTGGAACTTGAACCCATGGACACCGTCCCAGATGGGTGTGTCACCGCTGGACCAAAACTACACTGCAATGTGCTGGACGTGTAAAGTCACCAAAAATAAAGGGGGAAGAAAGAAGAAAAAAATCAAAAGGGCAATAAAACAAAAAGGAAAAAAAATATCAGAAAAAGAAAAAACATTACTACTGACTTATTTTATATTCCTTGAGCCGATACGTTGTTGCCAAGAATCACCTGTATGGAATGCAATAGGTAAATTTTATATATACCAAAGATGTATTTTCTTTAAATTTTGATTTTACACCCCAACATTTTACATATCGTTAATTGATAATTGATAAGATTACACAACATAATAAATCTAAAATATTGTCAAAGTTTATTGGAGTTGTATGCTCAGCCTTTGCCATACGTTGTGGGTGAAAAATGACCCAAACTCTAACTGAAGTCTTCACAACTGAGTCTCACTACCATTTCACTGAAAGTTGACTACTTTGTCCATCAATGATTTTTTTTTTTTTTTTTTTTTTGCTAATCCACCACCAGTTATGTTCTTGCTTTGTTCATAAACAAAGGAATAAATGAGCAATGAAATCTTTAAATTGTTTCTGCTGTCAGTTGTCCATTAATGATTCACACCAAATATGTTGTTTTGTTCTCCACCTTAAACAAAGGAGTAAATAAACAATGAAACCTTTCCATTGTTTCTGCCGTCAGCCCTGGACACAAATCATTCCTTCAGTTACTAATTCTCTCCCTTGCCTTACAAGACAAACACGACGGGCGACCAAAGAGAAAAAGAAACACGAAAACAATGAGGTTTAGGTGTTCCTGTTCCAGCGATGACAGGTCAACAGTTTGGTCCTGACCAGTACCTTTGACATGTGTGTGATATGGTATAATATACACCTACAATATAAATTATATGCCATATTATGGTCACATACAAGACACATACATGTGTTGATAGTACCATTAATTGTTTGCCAGATAATGCCACATATCCTCCCCACAGTTATAATTATAATAAGAACACTACTACTACTACTACTACTGCTGCAACCACCACCTGTAATGATGATACTTGTGACAATGGTAATAATAATAATATATTATATATATATATATATATATATATATATGATAATAAAAACGACACTAATGGATTTTCAACAATAATAACAAAAATACTAATGATGGATACGTAGAGCATTCTACCCAGAAAAATGCTCAAGGTGTTACACAGAATGGATGATATCCTACCCTATTTCATTGTATCAATATTACATTACACAGCAAAAAGTACCTAGCAAACTGTACTGTACACGCACAATAGCTAAGTGCATACACATAAGGCAGCACAGCATATGGATGTGTGCTAGAATATAACTAGGACAAGGCAGCATGTTAATGACACGTAATACAGCAAAACGCACAGCACAGCACAGCACAACACGCCGCAACACAGCACAACACACAGCAGCACAACACAGGACAGCACATCACATCACAACACAGCACAGCACAGCACGGCACAACACACCGCAACATAGCACAACAAGCACAGTACAGCACAGCACACCGCACAAGATACTGGAACATAGCACAGCATATCACACTACAAAACAGGACAACACAACACAGCATACCGTAACACAGCACATCACAACACAGCACAACACAACATAGTGCACCACAACACAGCGCACCACAACACAGCACAACACAGCACAACACAATATAGTACAGCACAACACAACATAGCGCACAACACCACAGCACAACACAACATAGCGCACCACAACACACCACACCACAACACACCACAGCACACCACAACACAGCGCACCACAACACAGCACAGGACAACACAGTCACAGCACAACGCAGTAACTATCATAACACAGCACAACACAGTACACCATCATAGCACAGCACAACACAGTAACTATCATAACACAGCACAACACAGTACACCATCATAGCACAGCACAACACAATACAGCACAACACAGTAACTATTATAACACAGCACAACACAACACAGTACAGCATCACAGCACAGCACAACACAGTACACCATCGTAACACAGTTCAACACAGTACACCATCGAAACACAGCTCAACACAGTACACCATCGAAACACAGCACAACACAGTACAGCTCAACACAGTACAGCTCAACACAGTACACCATCATAACACAGCACAACACAGTACAGCACAACACAGTACACCATCATAACACAGCACAACACAGTACAGCACAACACAGTACAGCTCAACACAGTACACCATCATAACACAGCACAGTACAGCACAACACAGTAAGCTTAACACAGTACACCATCGTAACACAGCACAACACAGTACACAATCATAGCACAGCACAACACAGCACAGTACAGCTCAACACAATACAGCACAACACAGTACACCATCGTAACACAGCACAACACAGTACACCATCATAACACAGCACAACACAGTAAGGACAACACAGTACAGCTCAACACAGTACACCATCGTAACACAGCACAACACAGTACAGCTCAACACAGTACACCATCATAACACAGCACAACACAGCACAGTACAGCGCAACACAGTAAGGACAACACAGTACAGCTCAACACAGTACACCATCGTAACACAGCACAACACAGTACAGCTCAACACAGTACACCATCATAACACAGCACAACACAGCACAGTACAGCGCAACACAGTACAGCGCAACACAGTACACCATCGTAACACAGCACAACACAGTACACAATCATAGCACAGCACAACACAGCACAGTACAGCACAACACAGTACAGCTCAACACAGTACACCATCATAACACAGCACAACACAGTACACCATCATAGCACAGCACAACACAGTACACCATCATAGCACAACACAACACAGTACACCATCATAACACAGCACAACACAGTACACCATCGTAACACAGCACAACACAGTACACCATCGAAACACAGTTCAATACAGTACAGCTCAACACAGTACAGCTCAACACAGTACACCATCATAACACAGCACAACACAGTACAGCACAACACAGTACAGCACAACAAAGTATACCATCGTAACACAGTTCAACACAGTACACCATCGTAACACAGTTCAACAATACAGCTCAATACAGTACACCATCATAACACAGCACAACACAGTACAGCACAACACAGTACACCATCATAACACAGCACAACACAGTACAGCTCAACACAGTACAGCACAACACAGTACACCATCATAACACAGCACAACACAGTACAGCTCAACACAGTACAGCTCAACACAGTACACCATCATAACACAGCACAACACAGTACAGCTCAACACAGTACACCATCATAACACAGCACAACACAGTACAGCACAACACAGTACAGCTCAACACAGTACACCATCGTAACACAGCACGACACAGTACAGCTCAACACAGTACACCATCATAACACAGCACAGTACAGCACAACACAGTAAGCTTAGCACAGTACACCATCGTAACACAGCACAACACAGTACACCATCATAACAGCACAGCACAACACAGTACACCATCGAAACACAGTTCAATACAGTACAGCTCAACACAATACAGCACAACACAGTACACCATCATAACACAGCACAACACAGTAAGGACAACACAGTACAGCTCAACACAGTACACCATCGTAACACAGCCCAACACAGTACAGCGCAACACAGTACGCCATCATAGCACAGCACAACACTGTACACCATCGTAACACAGCTCAACACAGTACAGCACAACACAGTACAGCTCAACACAGTACACCATTATTGCACAGCACAACACAGTACACCATAACAGCACCAGAACAACACAACAAAGTACAGCACTGCATAGCACAGCACCGTACTGCCCAACACAGCACAGCACAGCACAACAGAACACAGCAACTGCATAGCACAGTACAGCACCGCACAACACAGCACAGCACCGCACAACACAGCACAACAGAACAACACAACAAAGTACAGTACTTAGCATAGCACAACACAGCACCTCACAGCAGACACAACACAGCACCTCACAGCACAGCACAACACAACAAAGTACAGCACCTCACAGCAGACAATGTACAGTACAGCACAGCACAGCACCTCACAGCACAACACAACAAGGTACAGCACAGCACAGTACCGCACAACACAGCACAGCACAGCACAACAAAGTACAGCACAGCACAGCACAACAAAAATACAGCACAACACAGTACCGCACAACACAACACAACACACAGAGCATGGCACATCACACAACAGCGCTGTAACTGCACACAGCAGGGAGTGCAGTGACACTGTGTCACACTGACGTGCCGTGCAGTGCCAACTCACTGCACTCACGGGCTGGACTTGGGACTGTGCGAGTGGTGTGACTGGGCCATTAGGTCAGGAGCCAGAAATCCGCAGGACAGTCAGTCGCTGCAACCCGCCGTGTGTCCGGTCCTTAACCCCTCAGTGTGGCAGCGGTCACGCAGCCCTGTCCCGGCTGAAAACACGGACGTGTTTGGGGCCCGGTGTGTGTGTGTGTGTGTGTGTGTGTGTGTGTGCGTGCACGCGCATGCGTATGTAAGTGTGTGTGTGTTGGGGTGGGGGTGGGGTGGGGGTGAGGTGGGGTGGGGTATGCGTGTGTGGGGATGTGATTTTGTGGGGGGCGGGGGGTAGGGGGGTCTGTATCTGTGTGGGTGTGTGTGTGTGAGAGAGAGACAGACATACAGACAGACACAGAGACTGAGACAGACAGAGACAGAGACAGACAGACAGAGACAGAGACAGACAGACAGACAGACAGACAGACTGACAGACTGACAGAGACAGAGAGACACAGAGAGAGCAATAAAAATGCCACCTCATAATGACGCAACCTGCTTTTAGTCTACCAAACGTCGCGTCAAACACATGACAGTGCACCCCGCCTTCCCCCCACCCCCATCCAGCCCAGCCACACCCCGACGAACCACCCCTACCCCTCCCCACCTCCCCCCAAGGGGTATCAATGCACAACGTGAGTCTCTAGTGACCTGGGTGTGTCACGGTGCACATGATAGCTGGTGTAATATATAGTCACTCGCCTGCTTCTCCACTATACTTGGCACCAAAACAGGAACAATTCGTATTGTAGTGTAGTGTAGTGTAGTGTAGTGTAGTGTAGTGTAGTGTAGTGTAGTGTAGTGTAGTACAGTACAGTACAGTGTAGTATGGTGTAGTGTAGTGCAGTACAGTGTAGCATGGTGTAGTGCAGTACAGTGTAGCATGGTGTAGTGTAGTGTAGTACAGTGTAGCATGGTATAGTATAGTGTAGTGTGGCATAGTGTAGTGTAGTACAGTGTAGCATGGTATAGTGTAGTGTAGCATAGTGTAGTGTAGTACAGTGTAGCATGGTATAGTATAGTGTAGTGTAGTGTAGTGTAGCATGGTGTAGTGCAATGTAGTGTGGTGTAGTGTAGTACAGTGTAGCATGGTGTAGTGCAATGTAATGTAGTGTAGTGTAGTGCAATATAGTGCAATGCAGAGTAGTGTAGTGTAGTGTAGTGCAGTGTAGCATGGTGTAGTGGAATGTAGTGTAGTGTAGTGCAATATAGTGCAATGCAGTGTAGTGTAGTGTAGTGTAGTACAGTGTAGCATGGTGTAGTGCAATGTAGTGTGGTGTAGTGTAGTGCAGTGTAGCATGGTGTAGTGCAATGTAGTGTAGTGTAGTGCAATATAGTGCAATGCAGTGTAGTGTAGTGTAGTGCAGTGTAGCATGGTGTAGTGTAATGTAGTGTAGTGTAGTGCAGTGTAGCATGGTGTAGTGCAATGTAGTGTAGTGTAGTTTAGTGCAATATAGTGCAATGCAGTGTAGTGTAGTGCAGTGTAGTATGGTGTAGCGTAATGTAGTGTAGTGTAGTGCAGTGTAGCATGGTGTAGTGCAATGTAATGTAGTGTAGTGTAGTGCAGTGTAGCATGGTGTAGTGCAATGTAATGTAGTGTAGTGCAGTGCAGTGTAGTGCAATACAGTTTTAGCATAGTGTAGTGCAATGTAGTGTAGCGTAGCATAGTGTAGTGTAGTGCAGTTTAGTGTAACTTGATGCAGCAAAGTGTATGCTGTGTATCATTTTACAGTGTAGTGTATAGTGTTGTGTAAGGTGTAGTGTATTATAGTGGTACCGAATTACAATGCACTGTATTGTGCTACACACACTGTAGTGTAGTGTCTTGCTTAAGTTGTAAAAAAATTTTAAAAAGTGTATTGTGTTCCAGCGGAGTGTACTATATTGGATTGTATCTTATCCTATTCAAACAAACTGCAGTAACTAAATGAACCACAGAACGCTGCACCGGCAGACCAGGAATAATGTGGGTGGGTGAAACCGTTTCTTCAAAGTCTATAATGAAGAACGAATAACAGTCTCTCCTTCACCCCACCCACCCCCATGCCCACACACACACACACACCCTACACCCATCGCATAAGTCATAAGAGAGAGAGAGACAGGCAGACAGACAGACAGACAGCAGACAGACAGAATTATTGCATACCACTCCAACCTATAAAAAGGTTCTCGATCCATAACTACTTTGGCAGAGTATAGACCAAGCAGTGCCAGATGACACGACCAGTTGCGAGTGTTGACGTGCTCCGTACAGAACAAGGTCTGTGTTGTGTGTGTCCTTGTCAAAGTCATCCAGCGCGCATGTCTTCTGCCCATCTGCTTTTGAATTGCCGGACACATTGGGAGTGAACAAAGTTCGCGGCTGCTTTGATTTATTATGTTTAAAAATGGCGTTCTCTGCAGAAAACACAGTGTGTGTGTGTGTGTGTGTGTGTGTGTGTGTGTGTGTGTGTGTGTGTGTGTGTGTGTGTGTGTGTGTGTATGTGTGTGTGTGTGTGTGTGTGTGTGTGTGTGTGTGTGTGTGTGTGTGTGTGTGTGTGTGTGTGTGTGCGTGTGTGTGTGTATGTGTGTGTGTGTGTGTGTATGTGTGTGTGTGTGTGTGTGTGTGTGTGTGTGTATTTGCGAAGCCTGGCAAAGCGGAAACGAATGACGAGCGCCAAAAGGCAGCTCTCAGTCGGCTGAACCCAGGCAGGCAGGCAGCCTGTTGTGCAAATGACCCCGGTGCTTGAAAAAGCGGTCAAAGCTTTGTCTTTGTATTTGTATTTCTTTTTATCACAATAGCTTTCTCTGTGTGAAATTAATTCGGGCTGCTCTCCCCAGGGAGAGCGCGTCTCTACACTACAGCGCCACCCCCCTCCCCTTTTTTTTTGGTATTTTTTCCTGCGTGCAGTTTTATTTGTTTTTCCTATTGAAGTGGATTCTGTACACGGGACCTCGGTTTATCGTCTCATCCAAATGACTAGCGTCCAGACCACCACTGAAGGTCTAGTGGAGGGCGAGAAAATATCGGCGGCTGAGCTTGGTCTCGGACTGGAGGACAGGCGCTGTATAATTACCCGTATCAATCATGGAAATCTGTCACAGTTCCACGGACTCACAAAGAAGGAATTCAGGGAGTGTTGTTGCTGTTCTTATGCCAAAGGTCGTTGGACTATGGACGATACATAATGTATAACTTTTTCCCTTACTCAGTAACAAAAGTTTGAACTTACTGTTATTTCACAGGTCTCACCTCAGTAAAACTGTCAGGTTGGACAGTCTGGGTGAACTGACCACGGCAACATCAACGTGGCCACTCACTGACTGCCGAATGCCATGTCTGACTGGAAATAAAACGTGTCAAAACACAGCAGTTCGATTTTCGACTTCAAGCTTTGATATAATTATTCAAAGTGAAAAGGGTCAGAGGTTCTTATGCGGCAACTGAGGCATCAGATTCCTGTCACCGTCACTACGGCTCGGCACAAGAAGGCGGGAAACTCAATCGGACTGTCCGATAGTCCGACGCGTCAATAGTCCGACTTCCATTTGTCCGACGTGTCAATAGTCCGACGTGTCAATAGTCCGACTTTAATTTGTCCGACGTGTCAATAGTCCGACGTGTCGATAGTCCGACGTGTCAATAGTCCGTTTTTCATTACTCCGACGTTTGGATAGTCCGACTTTCATTTGTCAGACGTGTAGATAGTCCGTTTTTCAATACTCCGACGTGTCGATAGTCCGACTTTCATTTGTCCGACATGTCAAAAGTCCGACGTGTCGATAGTCCGACGTGTCAATAGTCCGACTTTAATTTGTCCGACGTGTCAATAGCCCGTTTTTCATTACTCCGACGTGTCGATAGTCCGACTTTCATTTGTCCGACTTGTCAATAGTCCGACTTGTCAATAGTCCGACTTTCATTTGTCCGATTTTTCATTACTCCGACGTGTCGATAGTCCGACTTTCATTTGTCAGACGTGTAGATAGTCCGACGTGTCGATAGTCCGTTTTTCATTACTCCGACGTGTCGATAGTCCTACTTTCATTTGTCCGACATGTCAATAATCTGACATGTCGATAGTCCGACGTGTCAATAGTCCGACTTTCATTTGTCCGACGTGTCGATAGTCCGACTTTCATTTGTCTGACATGTCAATAGTCCGACGTGTCGATAGTCCGACGTGTCAACAGTCCGACTTTCATTTGTCCGACGAGTCGATAGTCCGACTTTCATTTGTCCGACGTGTCGATAGTCCGATGTGTCGATAGTCCGACGTGTCAATAGTCCGAGTTTCATTTGCCCGACGTGTCAATAGTCCGACGTGTCGATAGTCCGAAAACCCACTGTACTGAAACATTTTGTCCCAACGTATCGATTCACTGATTTGATTACTTGTCTATCTATTCATTTTGGTATCTTAGTTTAGTGCATGAAAAGCCGCTGAACTGAAACATTTACCCCAAAGTATCCATTCACTTATTTGAATACTTTTCTATATTTATTTTGACATCTTAGTTTACTTACTTTCATTTCCCTCAAGGCCTGACTAAGCGCGCTGGGTTAGGTTTGTTGGTCAGTTTCAGTTTCAGTTTCAGTAGCTCAAGGAGGCGTCACTGCGTTCGGACAAATCCATATACGCTACACCACATCTGCCAAGCAGATGCCTGACCGGCAGCGTAACCCAACGCGCTTAGTCAGGCCTTGAGAAAAAAAAGAACTACTACTACTAATAATAATATGTATAAGGCACAAAAACTTGATGAAGTCAACTATATGCGTACAAAATACAATACAATACAATACAATACAATAAAATAAATAAATAAATGAATAAATAAATAATAATATAATTTTTTTTAAATGAAATAAAATAAATGAATAAATGAATAAATAATAATAATAATAATAATAATAATAATAATAATAAAAGGTCAGACATCTGCTTAGTTGGTAAGACATCTGCTTAGTTGGTAAGACATCTGCTTAGTTGGTAAGACATCTGCTTAGTTGGTAAGACATCTACTTAGCAGATGTGGTGTAGCGTATATGGACACCTCCTTGAGTAACTGAACTGAAAAAAACGTCGTTGTAATTATTCGAATGTTCCATTGTGTTATTGAAAATGATAAAACAGTTTGTTATACCACACGTGGTTTGTTCTTCCCTTTGAAGTGTATTTCCACGGAACGCCATTTGTTTGTTCTTAAACTGCTGTTTGAACAATCATTGTGAAGTCACTGGTCCACGTGTCTGTCCGTTGGTCTGTCAGGTTCTTCTTCCATCGCAGTGACCGCAGTCGTCATGTTGACGCTGTTCTGTCACCTGGAGGGGAGGTCGGATGCGCATTGGGGGAAAAAAAAAAAATCTGGACTACTATGGGGAGACGGGAGGCCCGTGACACAACCGTGGTCATGGTATTGGCATCCACGACTTCCTGGGGAAGGTCGTTCCAGTCTCTGGTGGTCCGTGGTAGGAAGGACGCCTGCTGGTACTGGGTCCGGCACTGAGGCAGAGCGAGCTGCTGGTTGTGGCCTCTTCTCTGGTGAGCGGGTAGTGGCTGGAGCTTGTCCCTGATGCTGCCAATGGTGACAGTGTTATGATGGATGCGGTACAGCATGGGAAGGCGGGCAGTCCGGCGCCTGGATTCCAGGGAGGGCCACCGCAGTTCATCGATCGTGGTCGACACGCTGGAAGTGTTGCGGTAGCGCCTCATGACGAACCGGGCTGCGCGACGCTGAATAGCCTCCAACCTGTCGAGGTTCTGCTGCGTGTGGGGATTCCAGACTGCTGGGGCGTACTCTAAGACAGGCCGTACGTAGGCCTTGTACGCCGTCAGATTCATTTACTGCTTTGTCTTGTGTGAAGGACCATGACTCTCAAACTAGGAGGCAAGACTGCACTGGCTCTTAGTGCTGCAGCCTTGGGGACGAGCTGGCCTTTGCCGCGCGGACCATCCCCAACACCGACTGTCCAATAACCCTCTTGGCCGAGAGAGTGGGGATGTAACTTGAGCAAGACACTGTCCACTGAAATATAAAAACAATTTCTAGCCCAGATAGTCTGGACAGGAGTTGTCTCCTCTGTTGTTCTGACGGCCCAAGTCGGACGATCAGGAAGAACACACAGAAGAAGACAGTTCATCAGAAAAAAGACGAGGAAGAAGCATTGAACTCACACACTATCCAGGTACCAGCAAAGTCCATGCAGCCTCTGCCTGTTATTTCAGTACTGTTCACTTGCGCTTGGCTTCACCATTCCTTTGCTCCCCCTCCCCCCCCCTCCCCACACACACCTGAAACAGCTAGTGTAAATAGCACGTGGACCCAAAAACTTGTGGAAGTACGGCTGGGCTGGGGCTCAACGCACGTGTCCTGCACTGTTCTTTTTCTTCACACGCGACATGCACGCGTACAAATGCATTCACCCCTATCACACACACAGACACATTCGCGCGAACACGAACACACACACACACGCACGCATGCACGCGCGCACGCACGCACGCGCGCACACACACACACACAGAACGGTGATGCATATGAACAAAATGTATGTCGGGCATAATTCCTTAAAAATATATTTATCACACACATATACACACACGTGCGGACACACACGCACTCATGAAATATAAAGAGTCGTACGTCAACTTTTCAACAAACGCCATGCAGGAAACTGTTACACGTCACCACTTTAAAAACTAAACGCTTATTCTTTGAAATTGTCACACTGACATCACAACTGCAACACGCGTCATGTTGCAAACTGTCACACGTCACAAGTGCCGGCAAAAGAAACGTCATGCTGAAAGAGGACATACGTCACAACTGCGACAAACATCATGCTGCGAACTCGCACGAAATAACTGGCAACAACAACAAAATATGCTGCAACTTGTCACACGCCACCACCCGTTAAAAAAAAAAAACCAAAAACCAAAAAAACCCACCTCATACGTCACAAGTGCAAACAATCTCCAGCTGACTAGTGACGCTTCTCGGGGCAAGCCGCTTTCATGTAGCCTACGTCTTGTTTCAAGGAAAGTCCGACCCATGTCCTTCATCTCTGTATCAACGGCACACAAGTCGAAGAGTCAGGGAATACAAGTATCTGGGAACAACGATTGACGGTAAACTCAGTTTGACACCCAGCACCTGTCACACCCAACACCTGTCACACCCAACACCTGTCACACCCAACACCTGTCACACCCAACACCTGTCACACCCTGTCACACCCAGCACCTGTCACACCCAACACCTGTCACACCCAGCATCTGTCACACCCAACACCTCGCACCCAGCACCTGTCACACCCAGCACCTGTCACACCCAACACCTGTCACACCCAGCACCTGTCACACCCAACACCTCACACCCAGCACCTGTCACACCCAACACCTGTCACACCCAGCACCTGTCACACCCAACACCTGTCACACCCAGCACCTGTCACACCCAACACCTCACACCCAGCACCTGTCACACCCAACACCTGTCACACCCAGCACCTGTCACACCAAGCACCTGTCACACCCAACACCTGTCACACCCAACACCTCACACCCAGCACCTGTCACACCCAACACCTGTCACACCCTGTCACACCCAGCACCTGTCACACCCAACACCTGTCACACCCAACACCTCACACCCAGCACCTGTCACACCCAGCACCTGTCACACCCAACACCTGTCACACCCAAAAGAAAATGCCAGTCTCGCATCAACTGCTTCCACAAGCTCAGAAACATTCAGGTCAATCCCAAAATTCTTCAGACTTTTTATCGCTGCTTCATTGAATCAGTTTTAACTTTCTCGTTTATCTGCTGGTACGCAACTTTAAACGTGAAGAACAAGAACATATTGAGTGAAATTGTAAATGTATTTAGCAAGATTGTTGGTGTCAAACAAGAAGCTCTGAATGAGCTGTACAAATGACGGATGAAACAAAAGTCAACACATATCCTAAGTGATGACAGCCATACACTATCAAAATACTATCAACTCTCACCTTCAGGGAAACGCTACCGATTTCCCAGACTGAAAACTCCTCTTAGAACCTGCAACAGTTTTACACCCCAGTCAATTCAGTTTTTAAATAATTGATCAATCTTAATGCAAACTATTGTTATCATAAGTCTGTGTGTGTGTGCGCGCGCGTGTGCGTACGCATGTGTACCTATGTGTGCACTTTATATTTTGTATTATATCTTAAATACTGCTGAATATGGTTTCAATTGTGTATACATGTCGATGTTTTAGTTTTGTATGATATTGATTTATGCATGCCTGTGGTTGTGATCATTTTTTGTGATGCTTATATTAACTAAGCAGTTAATCATATTTTCTTTTATGTGTACATTTATTCTGATACTGAATGACTGTGATCAGTGGGTGTTTATGATTGTGAGGTTCCACATCAACTTGGCATTAGAGCATTTTATTCCTTTGTGTGTCCATACCGTGCATTGTTTGTGTAGCGTACACCACGTGTGAATTTCTCTTCTTGAGATAACAAAGTATTCTGTATCTGTATCTGTATCTGTATGCTGCAAACTCACACGTCACAACTACAAACAATCTCATGCTGCAGACTTTCACACGCGTCACAACTACAAACAATTTCATGCTTCAAACTTTCACACACGTCACAACTGCAAACAATTTCGTGCTGCAAACTCATACGTCACAACTACAAACAATCTCATGCTGCAAACTCACACGTCACAACTACAAACAATCTCATGCTTCAAACTTTCACACACGTCACAACTACAAACAATCTCATGCTGCAAACTCACACGTCACAACTACAAACAATCTAATGCTTCAAACTCACACGTCACAACTGCAAACAATCTCATGCTACAAACCCATACGTCACAACTGCAAACAATCTCATGCTTCAAACACACACGTCACAAATACAAACAATCTCATGCTGCAAACTCACACGTCACAACTACAAACAATCTCATGCTACAAACCAATACGTCACAACTACAAACAATCTCATGCTTCAAACACACACGTCACAAATACAAACAATCTCATGCTGCAAACTCACACGTCACAAATACAAACAATCTCATGCTGCAAACTCACACGTCACAAATACAAACAATCTCATGCTGCAAACTCACACGTCACAAATACAAACAATCTCATGCTTCAAACGCACACGCCACAACTACAAACAATCTCATGCTTCAAACACACACGTCACAAATACAAACAATCTCATGCTACAAATTCATACGTCACAACTACAAACAATCTCATGCTTCAAACACACACGTCACAAATACAAACAATCTCATGCTACAAACTCATACGTCACAACTACAAACAATCTCATGCTGCAAACTCACACGTCACAACTACAAACAATCTCGTGCTTCAAACTTTCACACACGTCACAACTACAAACAATCTCATGCTTCAAACTCACACGTCACAACTACAAACAATCTCATGCTGCAAACTCACACGTCACAACTACAAACAATCTCGAGCTACAAACTTTCACACACGTCACAACTACAAACAATTTCATGCTGCAAACTCACACGTCACAACTGAAAAAAAAAAAAAAAATCTCATGCTACAAGAACGTGTCACCATGCTACGATGAGACACTGATATGCCACAACTGCCAAAATAAAACAACAACAACACCACCACCACTTTGCTGAAAAGTGTCACTCATCTTCACTTCATCACGACAGTTCACCTCATGCTGCACACTGCCGCAGGTCATTACTCAACAAAAGAGCAGCAACAACAACAACAACAACAACTCGTGCTATGAATAGATACACCTGCGAGAATGTGTGTGTGTGTGTGTGTGTGTGTGTGTGTGTGTGTGTGTGTGTGTGTGTGCAAGACATCGAAGACTCACTGACGTAATGCATGTCTCACAACATACAAAGGGTTGTCCCTGGCAAAATTCTGTAGAAAAATCCACAGCGATAGGAAAACAAACAAACAAACAAAAAAACTGCAGGCAGAAAAAACAAAGAGTGACAATACAAATACAAACACAAACCAGCTAACTACCACAGCAGCTGTTACATACCAACAGCTATGACACACAGCCAGACTGCAAAACTCGACAGCATCTCCACCACCACTGACACCAGACCAACAGCACCGAATGTCACCAGACAATATCGTCGTCAGTAGAGAAGGGGGAAAGGAGGAGGAGGAGAAGAAGAAGAAGGAGAAGAAGAAGAAGAAGAAGAAGAAGAAGAGGAGGAGGAGGAAGAGGCGAAAGAGGAGGAGGAGGAGGAGAAGAGAGAGAGGAGAAGAAGAAGGAGGAGGAGGAGGAGAAGGCGGAAGAGGAGGAGGAGGAGAAGAAGAAGAAGGAGGAGGAGGAGGAAGAGGCGAAAGAGGAGGAGAAGAAGAAGAAGAAGAAGAAGGAAGGGGAGGAGGAGGAGAAGAAGGCGGAAGAGGAAGAGGAGGGGGGGAAGGAGAAGAAGGAGGAGGAGGAGGAGAAGAAGAAGGAGGAGGAGGCGGAAAAGGAGGAGGAGGTGGAGGAGAAGAAGAAGGAGGAGGAGAAGAAGGAGGAGGAGGAGAAGAAGGAGGAGGAGGTGGAGGAGAAGAAGAAGAAGGAGGAGGGGAAGGAGAAGAAGGAGGAGGAGGAGAAGGAGGAGGAGAAGAAGGAGGAGGAGGCGGAAAAGGAGGAGGAGGAGAAGAAGGAGGAGAAGAAGAAGGAGGAGGAGGAGGAGAAGAAGGAGGAGGAGAAGAAGGAGGAGGAGGCGGAAAAGGAGGAGGAGGAGAAGAAGGAGGAGAAGAAGAAGAAGGAGGAGGAGGAGAAGAAGGAGGAGGAGGTGGAGGAGAAGAAGAAGGAAGAGGAGGAGGAGAGAAGAAGAAGAAGGAGGAGGAGAAGAAGAAGAAGGAGGAGGAGGAGGAGGAGGAGAAAGATGGAGAGGAGAGAGAGAGAGAGAGAGAGTGAGAGAGAGAGAGAGAGAGAGAGAGAGGGAGGCAGGCAGGCAGACTGACACAGACAGACAGACAGGTAGACAGACAGACAGAGACAGAGAGAGTCGGACACATAGAGACAAACACAGAAAGAAAGACAGGAGAGAGAGAGAGAGAGAGAGAGAGAGAGAGAGGGAGAGAGAGAGAGTCAGAGAGTCAGAGAGAGTCAGAGAGAATAAGACAGAGAGACAGACCGACACGGTGACACAGTGACACACAGAAAGGAGAGGGGAAGGAGGAGGGGAGGCATACATATATATATATACACACACACAGACGGATAGGCAGGCCGACAGACAGACACACACACATCCAGACACACAGACAAGACAGACAGACTTAAAAAAACAAACCCAAAAAACAACCAAAAACCCAGACAGAGCAGACAGGCTCGGTGTATGAGGTGTTTGTGTGTGTCGGGGGGAGGGGGGAGGGAGGCGGAGGGGAGGGGGGGGGTGCGAAGAGAGCAGACACGAAGAACAAAATGGGAGGAAGGGTGGAAGGGGGAGGGGGGGGGGCGCTGGGGGGTTGTTGGGGGCTCAGGGGATGGGGGGGGGGGGGGAATGAAGGGTTGTTGGGGGGTCAGGGTGTGGGGGATGTGGGGGGTGGCTGGGGGGTTGTTGGGGGCTCAGGGGATGGGGGGGGGGGAATGAAGGATTGTTGGGGGGTCAGGGGATGGGGGTGTGGTTGTAGGCGATGTGGGGGGTGGCTGGGGGGTTGTTGGGGGCTCATGGGATGGGGGGGGGGGGGATGAAGGGTTGTTGGGGGCTCAGGGGATGGGGGGTGGGGGTGGGGTGAAGGGTGGTAGTCAGCCATCGGCTGATGATAGCCTTGCACCCAACGGCGACAGAGCAAGACGTCTGGAACCTGCAGGCACCGATGGCTGCTCCACCCTGAGAGAGAGAGGGCACCGTCCAAGAACTACAGTTCCATTGTGCAGTGACTGAGCCGTTTGTTCGTGCCTGGCTTGCCTGGTGACCTGTCTACGGCTTGGTTTAAACAGTATTTTATTTGGAACATGTCACAAAACAACACAGATATCGATGAACAGGACAACAAGAAAATCTTATATGAAGTCCTGTCCTGTCACATGTACATACTGAATATGTGACGGATGTCATCATAACTAGAAGACGTGAACATACATGAGTTTTGAACAAAACTAAGCTGAGATATAAATAAAGTGAAGAAAATGAATTAAAAAAAAAAAAATAAAAAAAATAAAAAAAAACGAGTGGTGGAGGAAGAAGTCAATTGAAAGAGAACGAGAAGCATCAACGCTGGGGCACAAGCACAGCAAGACTTAACTTGGCCGACAAACAAAGCGACGAGGGCCAACCGTCCCGGAAAAAAAAAGAAAAAAAAAGGCAAGCACGCCATCATGTATTCATATCATGAGCTGGCAAATAAAAGGGCAGCACTCTTTCAGGTACATACACTGACATATATGCATATAGACAGGATATTACTCATCGTTATAAACCTTTGAATTAGATGCATGCAAACATATATGGGTATAATTATGTATATGTACACACATGCCCATCCACACACACACACACGCACATATCTATATATACATATGCATATGTATATAAATATATATACACATACACATGCACACATATACACATGGACACGTATACATATACATAAAAAGAGGGAATTGTCTGAATTAGGGATCGAATCGTTTGCTTTGAGTAATAAACTTATGAACAGTTTCAAAGATGCTGACATTTATCTCAAGACTAAAGGAGGTGTTACCAAATAGTAAGTTATGTACAGTGATATATTCTTGTGGGAGATTATGAATAGTGTTTACTCTTTGTATGTTGTGGTTCGGGCAGTGCAATAGAAAATGCTCAGCTGTCTCTTGTGGAAAACTGCAAGCACAGGATGGGTCATTCTTTATATGTCTGTTATACAGGTCAGAGTTTAATTCGCTCATACCAAGTCTCAGACGACAGTGAATAATTTGTTCTTTCCTTTTACCCAGATGGTGGGACTGTAGTGGCTGTAGAGGAAAGGTAGCGTTTCAGTTGAAACTGTCTACGGCTTCACAGCTCGTGTCTTTTTTCGGTTTGGAGTTTTTATTTGCGGTCTTCATTTTACGGGTTTTGATTTTTCTTTTTCTTTTTTCAATCACTTTTTAAGAGGGCATCGACTCAGGATTACGGCTCGAGTGGCCGTGTGTGCTAGCCGCTTCGCCGTCAGTTCGTGCCTTGCTTGTCTGGTGACTAGTCAACGGCTTCACAGCTCGGATCATTCTGGTGATGCCAGTTTTTATTTGTTGTGTACGATTCAGTGTCTTCAGTTTTAAATTCCTTGTGAGATGACGACTCAGAATTACAGTTCTTCTTCTTCTTCGTTCGTGGGCTGCAGCTCCCACGTTCAATCGTATGTACATAGTGGGTTTTCACGTGTTTGACCGTTTTCCCCCCCCGCCATGTAGGCAGCCATACTCCGTTTGCGGGGGCGTGCATGCTTGCTATGTTCTTGCTTTCATAAGCCACCGAATGCTGACATGGATTCCAGGATCTTGAACGTGCGTATTTGATCTCCTGCTTGCGTATACACACGAAAGGGGTTCAGGCAGTAGCAGGTCTGCACATATGTTGACCAGGGAGATCGGAAAATGTTTCACCCTTTTCCCACGAGGTGCCGTTACTCGATATTCGAACACGGGACCCTCAAATTGAAAGTCCAACGCTTTAAACCACTCGGATTGGGCGCCCGTAGAATTACGGTTCGACTGTGTGTGCCAGCTACTTCAACATCAGTTTGCCGTGCCTTGCTTGGCTGGTGACCAGTGTACTGCTTCACAGCTCGTGTCTTTTGGAGGTTTCGAGTTGTTGTTTCTTTAACTTGTTTTCAGATTTCATTTGCTTTTTAGAGGGCACCAACTGCGTTGCGGTTTGAGTGTACAGGTGGGCTGCCTGTAGCAGTCAGTCCGTCAGAACAGTGTCCAGTTTGTCTGGTGACTAGTCACCTGTTTCACAGCTCGCGTCGTTCTGTTGTTGATGCGAGTTGTTTTGTTTTGTTTTCTCGTCGTCTTCGTCAGTGTGTGTGTGTGTGTGTGTGTGTGTGTGTGTGTGTGTGTGTGTGTGTGTGTGTGCACGTGCGTGCGTGCGCGTGTGTGTGTATGCGTGCGTGCGTGCGTGTGTGTGTGTGTGTGTGTGTTTGTGTGTGTGTGTGTGTGTGTGCGTGTACGTGCGTGCGTGTTCGGACAAAACTAACATATTTTACATGGCTGATAGCTGCAATTTTACGTACGTAACATCACAAAATACATAGCAAGGTAAAGTCCAGTAAGATCAGTAAAATATACTCATATTACGACTCAACACAATACAATACAATACAATACAATACAATATTTGTATTTCTTTTTATCACAACAGATTTCTCTGTCTCCCCAGGGAGAGCGCGTCGCTATACTACAGCGCCAGCCATTTTTTGTAATTTTTTCCTGCGTGCAGTTTTCTTTTTTATTTGTTTTTCCTATCGAAGTGATTTTTTCTACAGAATTTTGCCAGGAACAACCCATTTGTTGCCGTGGGTTCTTTTACGTGCGCTAAATGCATGCTGCACAGGGGACCTCGGTTTATCGTCTCATACGAATGACTAGCGTC
>NC_134904.1:19311074-19316074 GCF_041734735.1 Babylonia areolata | reverse complement strand
TACAGAGATATACAGCAGGGCCACACAGGAGGTAAAGATATACAGCAGGGCCACACAGAAGGTAAAGATATATAGCAGGGCCACACAGGAGGTAAAGATATATAACAGGGCCACACAGGAGGTAAAGATATACAGCAGGGCCACACAGGAGGTAAAGATATACAGCAGGGCCACACAGGAGGTAAACAGATATAGCAGGGCCACACAGGAGGTACAGAGATATAGCAGGGCCACACAAGAGGTAAAGAGATATAGCAGTGCATCACAGGAGGTAAAGATATACAGCAGGGCCACACAGGAGGTAAACAGATATAGCAGGGCCACACAGGAGGTACAGAGATATAGCAGGGCCACACAGGAGGTAAAGAGAAATAGCAGGGCCACACAGGAGATAAAGAGAAATAGCAGGGCCACACAGGAGGTAAAGAGATATAGCAGGGCCACACAGGAGGTAAAGAGATATAGCAGGGCCACACAGGAGGTAAAGAGATATAGCAGGGCCATACAGGAGGTAAATATATACAGCAGGGCCACACAGGAGGTACAGAGATATACAGCAGGGCCACACAGGAGGTAAAGATATATAGCAGGGCCACACAGGAGGTACAGAGATATAGCAGGGCCACACAGGAGGTACAGAGATATAGCAGGGCCACAAAGGAGGTACAGAGATATAGCAGGGCCACACAGGAGGTACAGAGATATACAGCAGGGCCACACAGGGGGTAAAGAGATATACAGCAGGGCCACACAGGAGGTAAATATATACAGCAGGGCCACACAGGAGGTACAGAGATATACAGCAGGGCCACACAGGAGGTAAAGATATACAGCAGGGCCACACAGGAGGTAAAGATATACAGCAGGGCCACACAGGAGGTAAAGATATATAACAGGGCCACACAGGAGGTAAAGATATATAACAGGGCCACACAGGAGGTAAAGATATACAGCAGGGCCACACAGGAGGTAAAGATATACAGCAGGGCCACACAGGAGGTAAACAGATATAGCAGGGCCACACAGGAGGTACAGAGATATAGCAGGGCCACACAAGAGGTAAAGAGATATAGCAGTGCCACACAGGAGGTAAAGATATACAGCAGGGCCACACAGGAGGTAAACAGATATAGCAGGGCCACATAGGAGGTACAGAGATATAGCAGGGCCACACAGGAGGTAAAGAGAAATAGCAGGGCCACACAGGAGATAAAGAGAAATAGCAGGGCCACACAGGAGGTAAAGATATATAGCAGGGCCACACAGGAGGTAAAGAGATATAGCAGGGCCATACAGGAGGTAAATATATACAGCAGGGCCACACAGGAGGTAAAGAGATATAGCAGGGCCACACAGGAGGTAAACATATATAGCAGGGCCACACAGGAGGTACAGAGATACAGCAGGGCCACACAGGAGGTAAAGAGATATAGCAGGGCCACACAAGAGGTAAAGAGATATAGCAGGGCCACACAGGAGGTAAATATATACAGCAGGGCCACACAGGAGGTACAGAGATATAGCAGGGCCACACAGGAGGTACAGAGATATAGCAGGGCCACACAGGAGGTAAATATATACAGCAGGGCCACACAGGAGGTACAGAGATATAGCAGGGCCACACAGGAGGTACAGAGATATAGCAGGGCCACACAGGAGGTAAATATACACAGCAGGGCCACACAGGAGGTACAGAGATACAGCAGGGCCACACAGGAGGTACAGAGATACAGCAGGGCCACACAGGAGGTAAAGATATACAGCAGGGCCACACAGGAGGTAAATATATACAGCAGGGCCACACAGGAGGTAGAGAGATATAGCAGGGCCACACAGGAGGTAAAGAGATACAGCAGGGCCACACAGGAGGTAAAGATATACAGCAGGGCCACACAGGAGGTAAAGAGATATAGCAGGGCCACACAGGAGGTAAAGATATACAGCAGGGCCACACAGGAGGTAAAGATATACAGCAGGGCCACACAGGAGGTACAGAGATATACAGCAGGGCCACACAGGAGGTAAAGATATACAGCAGGGCCACACAGGAGGTAAAGATATATAGCAGGGCCACACAGGAGGTAAAGATATACAGCAGGGCCACACAGAAGGTAAAGATATACAGCAGGGCCACACAGGAGGTACAGAGATATACAGCAGGGCCACACAGGAGGTACAGAGATATACAGCAGGGCCACACAGGAGGTAAAGATATACAGCAGGGCCACACAGGAGGTACAGAGATACAGCAGGGCCACACAGGAGGTAAAGATATACAGCAGGGCCACACAGGAGGTACAGAGATATAGCAGGGCCACACAGGAGGTAAACATATACAGCAGGGCCACACAGGAGGTAAAGAGATACAGCAGGGCCACACAGGAGGTAAAGATATACAGCAGGGCCACACAGGAGGTAAAGATACACAGCAGGGCCACACAGGAGGTACAGAGATATAGCAGGGCCACAAAGGAGGTAAAGATATACAGCAGGGCCACACAGGAGGTAAAGATATACAGCAGGGCCACACAGGAGGTAACGAGATATAGCAGGGCCACACAGGAGGTAAATATATACAGCAGGGCCACACAGGAGGTACAGAGATATAGCAGGGCCACACAGGAGGTAAAGATATACAGCAGGGCCACACAGGAGGTACAGAGATACAGCAGGGCCACACAGGAGGTAAAGATACACAGCAGGGCCACACAGGAGGTAAAGATATACAGCAGGGCCACACAGGAGGTAAAGATATACAGCAGGGCCACAAAGGAGGTACAGAGATATAGCAGGGCCACAAAGGAGGTAAAGAGATATAGCAGGGCCACACAGGAGGTAAAGAGATATAGCAGGGCCACACAGGAGGTAAAGATATACAGCAGGGCCACACAGGAGGTAAATATATACAGCAGGGCCACACAGGAGGTAAATATATACAGCAGGGCCACACAGGAGGTAAAGAGATATAGCAGGGCCACACAAGAGGTAAAGAGATATAGCAGGGCCACACAGGAGGTACAGAGATATAGCAGGGCCACACAAGAGGTAAAGAGATATAGCAGGGCCACACAGGAGGTAAAGAGATATAGCAGGGCCACACAAGAGGTAAAGAGATATAGCAGGGCCACACAGGAGGTACAGAGATATAGCAGGGCCACACAGGAGGTAAATATATACAGCAGGGCCACACAGGAGGTAAAGAGATATAGCAGGGCCACACAAGAGGTAAAGAGATATAGCAGGGCCACACAGGAGGTACAGAGATATACAGCAGGGCCACACAGGAGGTAAAGAGATATAGCAGGGCCACACAAGAGGTAAAGAGATACAGCAGGGCCACACAGGAGGTAAAGAGATATAGCAGGGCCACACAGGAGGTAAAGATATACAGCAGGGCCACACAGGAGGTAAAGATATACAGCAGGGCCACACAGGAGGTACAGAGATATACAGCAGGGCCACACAGGAGGTAAAGATATACAGCAGGGCCACACCGGAGGTACAGAGATACAGCAGGGCCACACAGAAGGTAAAGATACACAGCAGGGCCACACAGGAGGTAAAGATACACAGCAGGGCCACACAGGAGGTACAGAGATATAGCAGGGCCACAAAGGAGGTAAAGATATACAGCAGGGCCACACAGGAGGTAAAGATACACAGCAGGGCCACACAGGAGGTAAAGATATACAGCAGGGCCACACAGGAGGTAAAGATACACAGCAGGGCCACACAGGAGGTACAGAGATATAGCAGGGCCACAAAGGAGGTAAAGATATACAGCAGGGCCACACAGGAGGTAAAGAGATATAGCAGGGCCACACAGGAGGTAAAGATATACAGCAGGGCCACACAGGAGGTAAAGAGATACAGCAGGGCCACACAGGAGGTAAAGATATACAGCAGGGCCACACAGGAGGTAAAGATACACAGCAGGGCCACACAGGAGGTACAGAGATATAGCAGGGCCACAAAGGAGGTAAAGATATACAGCAGGGCCACACAGGAGGTAAAGATATACAGCAGGGCCACACAGGAGGTAAAGATATACAGCAGGGCCACACAGGAGGTAACGAGATATAGCAGGGCCACACAGGAGGTAAAGATATACAGCAGGGCCACACAGGAGGTACAGAGATATAGCAGGGCCACACAGGAGGTAAAGATATACAGCAGGGCCACACAGGAGGTACAGAGATATAGTGCAGAAAACAAAGACTGGGGGACTCACAATGAGAGAATGAGACGGAAAATAAGAGACAGAGAAAGGGAGGGACACACACACACACACACACACACACACACATATATATATATATATATATATATATATATATATCTATAACTATCTATCTATCTATCTATCTGTCTATCTATATATAACTTTATTATCTCCAACAGGAGAAATTTGGTCAGGTGCATTATCACAACATAGACAAGTAAACAATATGGGGACCATAACTGTAAAAGTCAACAACAGCTTTACGAATATTACGAAGACACAAATGTAAAAAAATATCACATACACCGTTTCATAGATACATCCACACACTGCAGGTAATAACTGGTATTCTTAATGTAAAAGCAGAAAGAATTAAGAAACATTATTTTGAATATAATTATAAGCATAGCCTACTGTATTGCACATTGATTATAATAGACAGATAAGATAAGAATAAAGATAAATTGCGGAAAACCACAACCAGATAATCAGCACACACCCGCACCCACCCACCCCCCACCCACCCCACACACACGGTTTACTTGATTAAACAAGAGTAACAAACATATGTTCTCAAATAAAAGCATTTCACATATTCGCTTTCAAAACATTGCAATTAATTATTACATCGTAATTATTAACAAAAATATATTTAAAATATGGACGTTAGCATTAGACATATTCCATTGTACATTCATTCTGCATATTGCACATTATTCATCCTACATATTGCACATTCATAATAACCAATTGTCACGTTTTTAAGCTCAGCAAACAC
>NC_134904.1:19286074-19303574 GCF_041734735.1 Babylonia areolata | reverse complement strand
ACACTCCTCCTCTCCTACCGCCCTCCCTCCCCTCTCCCCCTCCCTCCCTCCCCTGTACACATTCACCTGTATTCTCAGCCATCCCCACCACCCCCCACCCCCTCACTTCATGAGGATTACACAGACATGGTAGTAACCTGCAGGGCTACACACACACACACACACACACACACACACACACACACACACACACCGTGTCTTTTTGGTCAGCTGGTTTTCATCATCCTTCTGCACATCCCGGCTACCGAGAAGATCTCGTAATCAGAGAGAGCGGTGAGAGGGTGATAGAGACAGAGAGAGAGGGGAGAAGAGAGAAGGAGAGAGAGGGAGAGGGAGAGATGGAGACAGAGGGAGAGAGGGTGATAGAAACAGAGAGAGAGGGGAGAAGAGAGAAGCAGAGAGAGGGAGAGGGAGAGATGGAGACAGAGGGAGAGAGGGTGATAGAAACAGAGAGAGAGGGGAGAAGAGAGAAGCAGAGAGAGGGAGAGGGAGAGAGGGAAATAGAGAAGGGGAGAGAGGGAGAGAGAGAGAGGGTGGAGAGGGTGATTGAGGTGGAGAGAGAGAGAGAGGGGAATAGAGAAGGGGAGAGGGAGAGATGGAGACAGAGGGAGAGAGAGAAAGGGTGGAGAGGGTGATTGAGGTGGAGAGAGGGGGATTGAGGTGGAGAGAGGGGGGAAGAGAGGAGGAGATAGAGGGAGAGGGAGAGATGGAGACAGAGGGAGAGAGGGCGAGAGAGAGGGTGGAGAGGGTGATGGAGGTGGACAGAGAGAGAGGGGAATAGAGAAGGGGAGAGAGGGAGAGGGAGAGAGGGAGACAGAGGGAGAGAGAGGGGGGGAGCGAGAGAGAGAGAGTGGAGAGAGTTATGGGGACAGAAGGTGAGAGAGAGGGAGAGAGAGAGAGAGCGAGACGGGGATGGAGAGAGTGATGGAGACAGAGAGAGAGGGGGAGAGAGAGGGGGTGGGGGGGGGGAGAGAGGGGAACAGGCAGAGAGAGAGGAATAGAGAGAGAAGGGGGCAGGGGAACAGGGAGGGAGAGCGAGGGGTGCGAGAGAGGGGGAAGGAAGTGGAAGAAAGAAAGGCGAGAGAGAAGAAGAGATTCAAAGATTCCAAATTCAAAAACTTTATGACTCAAGGATAAAGATTTTAGGAGAGAGAAGGAGGGAGATACAGAGAGAAAGGGAGAGAGAGAGAGGGGGGAGGGAGAGAGAGAGAAAGGGAGAGAGAGGGGGAGGGAGATGGAGAGAGCGGGAGAGAAGGATACAGATTTTATGAGAGAGCGGGACGGAGAGAGAGAGGAAGGGAGAGAGAGAGGGAGGGGGAGAGAGATAGAGAGAGCGGGAGAGAAAGAGGGAGAAGGAGGGAGAGAGGGAGGGGGAGGGAGAGAGGGAGGGGGAGTGATGGAGGAGGGGGAGAGATAGAGAGAAAGGGAGAGAGATAGAGAGAGCGGGAGAGAAAGAGGGAGAAGGAGGGAGAGAGGGAGGGGGAGGGAGAGAGGGAGGGGGAGTGATGGAGGAGGGGGAGAGATAGAGAGAAAGGGAGAGAGAGGGGGGGAGAGAGATAGAAAGGGAGAGAGAGGGGGAGAGAGAGATAGAGAGAAAGGGGGAGAGAGATAGGGCGGGGGAGACATAGAGACAAAGGGAGAGAGAGAGAGGGTGAGGTAGATATAGAGCGAGGGAGAGAGAGGAGGGAAGAGAGATAGAGAGAGCGGGAGAGAAGGATAAAGATTTTATGAGAGAGGGGGAGGGAGAGAGATTGAGATTGAGATTGAGATTGAGATGGTTTATTCACATAGGCCACAGCCCCTTTGAAGGGGGATATACAGTAAAATGCTAAAGTCATACATTCAAAAGTCTTCATGATGTAACATATACATTTCTCCTTTTGAGTGCTTTATACAGATAAAGAGCGAACTCCTTGACAGTCTTTTCATTTGTTGATGACATTAACATGATAAGTCTAAACAAGCAAGGGTGTTGACAGTATTTAACTGGAATCAATTGTTCTCTAAGATCTCTTAATACTGGGCAACACAGCACAAAGTGAACTTCATCTTCTTTAGATTCTTGACAAATTGGACAAAACAAATTTTGGGCACATGATTTTCGATATCGATAATAATGCGTACATATTTCAGTAACACCTAATCTAAACCTTGCCAAAGTATATTTCAGATGTCTATCAAGTCTCATTGACAAATAAACTGGCATATTATAAGGTATATGACAAAACATTCGATACAAATCAAATCTGTCGCTATTCTGAATATGAGAGTTCCAATTTTGCCATCTACAATCAATTAATGTTCTACGAAATACATGAATAAAATTGCTGATATCTCCGACACTTTGGTTCAACCATACGAAACCAAAACCATACTCACAAAGTTTCATTCTCACATTAGACACCCAATTTCTCTTGCCTCTATTATCTAAATCTAACAGCATTCTATAGGATTTATGGGGTAATCTGTGCTCTTCCATCTGAGTTATTTTCAGCCAATATTGAATACATTTAACAGTGGAAGTCAAAACTTTGGGATATCTGGCTGTTTCTCCATACACTAAATCATTAGGTGTTTGTAATGACAATCCGAGCAATTTCTTTAAAGCATATAGGTGTATTTTTTCACAGTATACAGCAGCAGAATCGAGACCCCATATTTCAGCTCCATATAGTACCATAGGTTGAATTTGTGAATCAAATAACTTTAAAAATAAAGTTGCAGAATCGTTGTTTAACAATGATAATTTCTTCATTATACACAATAATGCATTTTTAGCTCTGCTAACGAGATCTTTACAAGAGAGGGAGAGAGAGAGAGAGAGAGAGAGAGAGAAAGGGAGAGAGAGAGTGAGGGGGAGGGAGGAAGAGAGAGTAAGGGAGAGAGAGGGGGAGGGAGAGAGGGAGAGAAAGGGAGAGAGGGAGAGAGGGGGGAGGGAGAGAGAGGGGGGGGAGGGAGAGAGGGAGGGGGAGGGAAAGAGCGAACAGACGTGGTGAGGAGAGGTGGAGGAGGGATGGGGGGAGGGGAGTGGTGGTGGTGGTGGTGGTAGTGGTGTGGCAGTTTAGTGAAGTGAAGGGACTGTTTTCTCCCTCTCCTCCCACCCGCTCTGTGAACAGTCTGAACTGCCGTGACACCACAAATGAATTTCTCTTGTTGAGATCATAAAGTATCATGTATTCTGTGTCAACATAAATGAATTTCTCTTGATGAGATCATAAAGTATCATGTATTCTGTGTCAACACAAATGAATTTCTCTTGTTGAGATCATAAAGTATCATGTATTCTGTGTCAACATAAATGAATTTCTCTTGTTGAGATCATAAAGTATCATGTATTCTGTGTCAACACAAATGAATTTCTCTCGTTGAGATCATAAAGTATCATGTATTCTGTGACACCACAAATGAATTTCTCTTGTTGAGATCATAAAGTATCATGTATTCTGTGACACCACAAATGAATTTCTCTCGTTGAGATCATAAAGTATCATGTATTCTGTGTCAACATAAATGAATTTCTCTTGTTGAGATCATAAAGTATCATGTATTCTGTGTCAACATAAATGAATTTCTCTTGTTGAGATCATAAAGTATCATGTATTCTGTGTCAACATAAATGAATTTCTCTTGTTGATATCATAAAGTATTATGTATTCTGTGTCAACACAAATGAATTTCTCTCGTTGAGATCATAAAGTATCATGTATTCTGTATTCTCCCACCCGCTCTGTGAACAGTCACTGGGACAACACACAGAAGAACTGTTCACCAGATTCTTCCAGGTCTGTCAGGTGTGTGTCAAAAAAAAAGCCAGGGGGTCTCCGCAACTGCTTTTCCTGTCTGTCCATTCTGCAACGTTGTCAGTCCATCCTTTCTTTTCTTTTTCTCTTTTCTTCTTTCTTTTCTTTCTTTCTTTCTGTGTTCCCCTCTGCCTCCGTCCCTCAACAGCTCCTACAGGGGGTTGAGGGGGCATGGGGGTTGGGGGTGGGGGGGCGTTGGGGTGGGAGAGGGGGTGCTATACCAGCGTACGGAAGGGTGTGTGTGTGGTGGGGTCGTGTAGAGGTCGGTTAGAGGGCAACCAAGTGGTGGGGGTGAGGGTTGGGGGGGTGGGGGGTGGGGGGGGGGTGTGTTGGGGGTGTGGGGGCAGACCCATGATTACGTCTCTGAACTGGTTTACGTCACTGAACTTGGTAACGTCACTGAACTCGATTACGTCATGAACTCGATTACGTCACTAAAATCACTGCTGAGTCCTCCATTTCCTGCCGTCCCGTTCACAGCAGCGGAGCCAGTGAGTTTCAGCCATCCACAGAAATAGCTCATGTCCCTTGTGTTGTGTTGTATTGTGTTGTGTTGTGTTGTGTTTTTATTGATTGTGCTGTGTAGTGTTGTATTGCATTGTGTTGTATTGTGTTGATTCTGTTGTATTGTACTGTATTGTGTTGTATTGTGTTCCGTTGTGTTGTGTTGTATTATGTTGCGTTGTATTGTGTTGTGTTGTATTGTATTGTGTTGTGTTGCATTACATTGTACTGTATTGTATTGTATTGCACTGCATTCCATTGTAATTCATTGTACTGCATTGTACTGTATTGTATTGCATCACATCGAATCGAATCATTCCCCCACCCCCACACCAAACCCGTCTACACTAGACGGTAAATCGGGAACCATTGTGCGTGCATTGTTGATAATTATCTTTTTAATATTTGAAGAAAAAAAGTTGACCTGATCTGACTAACATTAACAAACCAAGGCTGCCGAACAACATTACGCCACCAGTCTGTCATCAGTGCTGTCAGGTGGCTTCCTTCACACACAGGGAGGTTTCAGACGGTTCCTTCACACACAGGGAGGTTTCAGGTGGTTCTTTCACACACAGGGAGGTTTCAGACGGTTCCTTCACACACAGGGAGGTTTCAGACGGTTCCTTCACACACATGGAGGTTTCAGACGGATCTTTCACACACAGGGAGGTTTCAGGTGGTTCTTTCACACACAGGGAGGTTTCAGACGGATCTTTCACACACAGGGAGGCTTTAGGTGGTTCTTTCACACAGAGAGAGGTTTCAGATGGTTCTTTCACACACAGGGAGGTTTCAGACGGTTCCTTCACACACAGGGAGGTTTCAGACGGTTCCTTCACACACAGGGAGGTTTCAGGTGGTTCTTTCACACACAGGGAGGTTTCAGACGGTTCCTTCACACACAGGGAGGTTTCAGACGGTTCCTTCACACACAGGGAGGTTTCAGGTGGTTCTTTCACACACAGGGAGGTTTCAGACGGTTCCTTCACACACAGGGAGGTTTCAGACGGTTCCTTCACACACAGGGAGGTTTCAGGTGGTTCTTTCACACACAGGGAGGTTTCAGACAGTTCTTTCATACACAGGGAGGTTTCAGAGGGTTCCTTCACACACAGGGAGGTTTCAGGTGGTTCCTTCACACACAGGGAGGTTTCAGACAGTTCTTTCAGTGAGGCTTCAGGTGGTTCTTTCACACACAGAGAGGTTTCAGACGGTTCCTTCACACACAGGGAGGTTTCAGACGGTTCCTTCACACACAGGGAGGTTTCAGACGGTTCCTTCACACACAGGGAGGTTTCAGAGGGTTCCTTCACACACAAGGAGGTTTCAGACGGTTCCTTCACACACAGGGAGGTTTCAGACGGTTCCTTCACACACAAGGAGGATTCAGGTGGTTCCTTCACACACAGGGAGGATTCAGGTGGTTCCTTCACACACATGGAAGTTTCAGACGGTTCCTTCACACACACAGGGAGGTTTCAGGGGGTTCCTTCATACACAGGGAGGTTTCAGACGGTTCCTTCACACACAGGAAGGTTTCAGGTGGTTCCTGAGCTGAATCAGGACCGCATATATATATATATATATATATATATATATATATATATATGTGTGTGTGTGTGTGTGTGTGTGTGTGTGTGTGTGTGTGTGTAAACTTGCCCGAGTGGTATATGAAAGGGGCTACAAAAGAATGACTGAATTTATGAATTGACAGTGTGTGAGTGTAGGTGAGCGTGAGTTTATGTGTGTGTGTGTGTGGGGGGGGGGGGGGGGGGGGGCTCGTGGTAACGTGACCGCCTAAGAAGCGAGAGAATCTGGGTGTTCTGGGTCAAATCCCACACTCACTACTGAGAATGTTCTCCCCCTCCACTGGACCGTCAGTGGTGGTCTGGATGCTGGTCATTCGAATAAGACAATAAACCAAGGTTCCTTTAGCAGCACCCACTTAGCAAACGTAAACGATTCCATGGCGATAAAAAGTGTTGTCCCTGGGAAATTTCAGTTTAAATTCCACTTATGTACATGTGTGTGTGTGTGTGTGTGTGTGTGTGTGTGTGTGTGTGTGTGTGTGTGTGTGTGTGTGTGCATGACTGAATGACATAGGAAACGAATGACGAGCGCCTAAAAGAGGCAGCTTTCAGTCTCCTCTACCCAGGTGACTTGGTCTCTGATCGAGGATAGGCGTTGTATATGTTTCCATATCTATATCAATATCAGTACACGGGTGCCACCGGCAAATCCTCAACTAAATACCACAGAGACATTTCGCATACACATAGAGAGAGAGAGGGGGGGAGAGAGACGAGGTGAGAGGGAGAGAGAGAGAGAGAGAGAGGGAGGGAGAGAGAGGGAGGGACAGAGAGAGAGAGGGAGAGAGAAAGAGTGAGGGAGAGAGAGGGAGGGAGAGATAGAGAGAACAAGAACAAAATTTTATTCCATAGGCCTCCAGCCCCTAGAAACAAAAAGAACAATGTAGAATGCCTATCAAGGGAAAACGAAAACATGAACAAGCCATGCATGCAAGAAAGTGGAATTTCCTAAACCTACAGAGTTTCAGTTATTTTCACAATTGACAGCCAAGATACACACACACACACACACACACACACACACACACACACACACACACACACACATATATATATATATATATATATATATATATATATATATATATATATATATATATTATGTATGTATTTATTTATATAATGACTAACATAAATACCACAGGGACGCTTCATACATACATAGAGATATATAGATATAATGACTAACGTGAGTATGAACGACAGACTTCTGAACTCACACTTCCACTCCTACCCCCCCCCTCCCCCACCCATACCCCCGCAACCCCAAACGCAAATCTGTTTTAAACCATGACTGTTTTTTTACGTTTCTTCTGCTTCTTTTTTGGAAAACGATGACATCTGGGCTTGGATTTATTATTCCCTCTAAAGATAGATAGACTGACAAGACAGAGAGATAGATAGATAGATAGACATAGATAGATGGATAGACAGACAGACAGATAGATAGATGGATAGACAGACAGACAGATAGATAGATAGACAGACAGACAGATAGATAGATAGACAGATAGATAGACAGACAGACAGATAGATGGATAGACAGACAGACAGATAGATAGATAGACAGACAGATAGACAGACAGACAGATAGATAGATGGATAGACAGAGAGAGAGAGAGAGACAGACAGATAGATAGACAGACAGACAGACAGACAGATAGATAGACAGACAGACAGACAGACAGATAGATAGACAGACAGACAGACAGACAGATAGACAGACAGATAGATAGATAGATAGATAGATAGATAGATAGATAGACAGTCTACGGCACGAGAGGGAAGGGGTGATTGGGGTGAAGGCATGAGGCTGGGGATGAGAAAGAGGAGGGAGGGAGGTGATAGAGAAGGGGGGATGGGGGTGGTGGAGGGTGGTGGTGGGTGTTGTCTGGGTGGTCGGCGTGGCAGATAGACTGGTAAAGGCAGAGAGAGGGATGGGAGGGGAGGGAGAGAGGGCCGGGGAGAGAGAGAGATGGAGAGAGAGGGGTGGGAGAGAGAAACAGATACTGAGAGAGAGAGAGAGAGGGGGGAGAGAGGGGAGGAGAAAGATAGATAGAGAGAGGGGGGTAGGAGAGGGGGGGAGAAAGAGACATAAAATGAGAGAACAAGGGAGAGATGGTTGGGGGGGGGGGGGGGGGGGGGGGGGGGAGAGAAATGAATACCGAGAGAGAGAGAGAACTCTGAACCCATTACAATGTTGAGCACACAGAGAGACAGACAGACAGACAGTCAGTCAGACAGTCAGACAGACAGAGACAGAAAATGAGATGAAGAGAGGGGTGGGGGACAGTGACAGAAGAGAGAGACAGACACACGGAGACAGAGACAGACAGACAGACACACAGATACAGAGAGAGACAGACACACAGAGACAGAGAGAGACAGAGAGAGAGACAGAGACACACAGACACACACATACACACAAATGGAGAGAGAGAGAAGGAGAAAGCGACACAGGGAAAAGAGAGACGAGAAAAGCGAGAAATAGAGACTGAGAGAGTCTGAGAGAGAAGAGATAGACAGACAGACAGAGGCAGAAAGACCGACAGACAGAGACAGAGACATACAGAGAGAGTGTAAAAAGTGCTGATGCAGCGTATTTTCCCGCTGAACCGAGTTCGGCTGAACTTGGCTCCCCCCCCCCCCCCCCCCTTCCTCCGTCCCCCCCACCCTTACCCCCCTCCCCACCCCCCTCTGTCTCCCTGCTCTATCTACTTCTCACCCCCACCGCACCCCCCCCCCAATCCTCCCCCCCACCCCCCCCCCCCCACCCCCCGCCAAACCGCACCCCCCGCCCTCCCACCGCACACCCCCCCCCCCCTCTCCCTCTGTCTCCCTATTCCAATCCAGCACCACTCCCTCTTTCTGCCACACAGTGCGTGCACGCGCGCGCCTCTGTATCAATACACACACTACACTACGCGCGCGCGCACGCACACCCTCCCCAATCCCCCCGGGGCCCCCCCCTCGCCCCCCCCACCCCCCCCGCCCCGGTCCCCCACCACCCCCGTTCCCACAAAATTCCATCTAAGCGATACAAAGAAACCGGTCTTTTTGAAACAAAGCAGCATTTCTGCAAATTTATGTTCCCCGTCGACTCTTCAGCCTCTTACAAATTATGGTGATTTCAGGCGGAGCCTCGCCGCCGCCAACTAGTAAGGCCATCTCAAGGCTATCACCACGTTAGCATCTATTTCAAGGCAAGGGTATAAAAAAAAAAAAAAAAGTAGAATAAACATTAATCATGGCTTCAGTGTTTTCACTCCAAAAGACCCCTCACTCGGGTAGACCGGCCGTGGTCCTGTGGTAAAGCACCTGAGTAGGAAGCCAGTGGGCCACGGGTTCCAATCCTACACATGACCAGGATTTTTACTCCTCCCCCCCCCCCCACACACACCCACTCCAACCCCCGACCGACCTCTCCTCCACTACACCTTGAGCTGTGGACTGGATGCTAGTCCTACGGGATGAGACGATTCAACCAATGACCCGTGTGTGTGTGTGTGTGTGTGTGTGTGTGTGTGTGTGTGTGTGTGTGTACGCGCGCGTGCAACAAGGATTTAGCGCACGTAAAAGAACCCACTACAACAAAAAGGTTGTCACTGGCAAAACAACAACAAAGACTTGCAGACAAAAAAAAAAAAAAAAAAAAAAAAGAGGAAGAAGAAAGTGGGTATCAGTGTATGCAGTTCGAATTGCTCGGAAAGAAATTTGTTGTGACGCAAGACAAGGCAAGGCAAGGCAATACAATTCAATACAGCACAATGCAATACAATACAATACTATACAATACAATACTTGTATTACTCTTTCGTCACAGCATATTGATTTTCTCTGTGAGAAATTCAGGCTGCTCTCCCCAAAAGAGGGTGTCGCTAGAACGGTCCATACTTTTCTGTTCTTTTCGGCTGCCTGCAAGTGTGGCCTATTTGCCTGTCAAACTGGGTGGGGTTTTTCCTCAGAATTTTGCCAATGACAGCCTTTTTTTTTTTTTTTTTGTTGTTGTTGCCGTGTGTTTCCTTTCACGAGAGCCAAGTGCACGCTGCACACGGGACCTCTGGTTTATCATCTCTTCCGAATGACTAGCGTACAGACCACCACTCAAGGTCTAGCGCGGACGCGTTATCACTAGACCACACACGCCATCAATGCAATGCAATGCAATATAATACAATACTATGCAATGCAATGTAATGCAGTACAATACAGTACAATACAATACAATATAATACAATACTATGCAATGCAATGTAATGCAGTACAATACAGTACAATACAATACAATATAATACAATACTATGCAATGCAATGTAATGCAGTACAATACAGTACAATACAATACAATATAATACAATACTATGCAATGCAATGTAATGCAGCACAATACAGTACAATACAATACAATATAATACAATACTATGCAATGCAATGTAATGCAGCACAATACAGTACAATACAATACAATATAATACAATACTATGCAATGCACGTGTCCAGGATGGAGGACCACCACCTGCCCAAGATCGCGCTGTATGGCGAACTGTCCACTGGCCACCGTGACAGAGGAGCACCCAAGAAGAGATACAAAGACTCCTTGAAGAAAGCTCTCGGTGCCTGTCACATCGACCATCGCCAGTGGTCCGCAGTAGCTGCTGATCGAGAGACCTGGCGACGCACCATCCACCAAGCTGTCTCCTCCTTCGAAAACAACCGCAGGGCCAGCCTTGAGGACAAACGCAGAAGGAGGAAGAACCACGACGCTGCAGCCGCGAACCCAGACCAGACTTTCCCTTGCAACCGCTGCGGCCGACTCTGCTTTTCCCGCATTGGCCTTGTCAGCCATGAGCGTGCCTGCATCAGACGTGGACAACGCCCTTCCTAGATCTTCGTTAGCGAAGCCAGGCCATGAGTGATGCAATGCAATGTAATGCAGTACAATACAGCACAACACAACACAATACAGTTCCAGCGTCACTTTCTCAAGGAGGTGTCGCTGCGTTTGGACAAAGCCATATACGCTACACCACATCTGCTAGACAGATGCTTGACCAGCAGCTTAACACATATATCTATATCTATTTGTGCACCTATCATCGTAGATTTTTCTACAGAATTTTGCCAGAGGACAAACACTCGTTGCCATGGGATCTTTTTCAGTGCGCCAAGTGCGTGCTGCACACTGGACATCGGTTTATCGTCTATTCCCGAAAGACTAGACGCTCAGCTTTATTATTCCAGTCAAACGTGGGTGAAGTGCTGAGAGTGGGAATCGAACCCAGACCCTCACCGACTCTGTAGCGGCAGATGAACGTCTTTGCCACGCTGCCACCGAAGGAAAAAAAAAGAAGAGGAGAAAAGAAAGAATGGATGGAAGGAAAAAGAATAGAGAAAAGGTGATAGACCGACAAACAGGGCACGTGCACACAGGTACGCGCGCGCCCACACACACGCACACACACGCGCGCTCGCACACACACGCGCGCACACGCGCGCGCACACACACGCACATACACACACACACACACACACACACAAACACACGCGCACACACACAAACACACGCACACACACACACACACACACACACACACACACACACACACACACACACACACACAGTAATAGCAAAAAGTAATACCAAAGAAGCAATAGTATGGTATGGTGTATAACGCAAAAAAAAAAAAAGATGAAAAGTAACAACATATCTCACACACAGCCAAACGCACCCACTCTCCCTCTCTCCGTTCTCATGCACACACACACACACACACACACACACACACACACACACACACACACACACACACACACACACGCTCGCACACACACACACACGCGCGCGCGCGAGCGCGGAAAGACAGAAAGACAGACGGACGGACAGACAGACAGACAGAAAGAGAAAGAAAGAAGGAAAGAAAGGGTTGGAGGAAGGTAGGAAAGGAGGAGGAGGAAGAAGAAGCTGAGGAGGAAGAGGAGGAGAAGGAAGAAGAGGAAGAGGGGGAGAAGGAGGAGGAAGAGAAGGAGGAGGAGTAAGAAGAGGAGAAAGAGGAGGAAGAGAAGGAGGGGGGAGGAAGAGGAGGAAGAGCGGAAAAAGGAGAAGGAGGAGGAGGAGGAGGAGAAGTAGGAGGAGGGGGAAGAGGAGAAGCAACAGAAGTAGAAGAAGAAGAAGCAGAAGAAGAAGAAGAAGAAGAAGCAGAAGAAGAAGAAGAAGAAGAAGAAGAAGCAGAAGAAGAAGAAGAGGCAGAAGAAGCAGCAGCAGAAGAAGAAGAAGAAGAAGACATAACATAAAAAGAAACACCGCCATGGTGAAAAAAGCCGAACAGAAACAAGCCAGCGCAACTTGACTACTCACCCCTGTCTTGTCTGCTGGGATGGGGGAGGTAGCGGAGGAGGGTGGAGGGTGGGGGGTGAGGGGGGGTGGGGGGAGGGGGGACTGGGTAAGTGGGGAGAGGGGAAGAGCACGAGGGGGTGGGTGGGGGGGAGAGGGAGGCAGAAGAAGCAGCAGCAGAAGAAGAAGAAGAAGAAGACATAACATAAAAAGAAACACCGCCATGGTGAAAAAAGCCGAACAGAAACAAGCCAGCGCAACTTGACTACTCACCCCTGCCTTGTCTGCTGGGAAGGGGGAGGTAGCGGAGGAGGGTGGAGGGTGGGGGGTGAGGGGGGGGTGGGGGGAGGGGGACTGGGTAAGTGGGGAGAGGGGAAGAGCACGAGGGGGTGGGGGGGGGGAGAGGGAGGGATGGAAGGAAGGGGGGAGGGAAGGGGAGGGAGCAAGTTCAATGACTGCTACACCGCGCTGCCCGCTAGACAGCCGAGAGTGTCTGTCCTGGAATAATCAATACGCACTGTCTGCATGTACAGGCACAAAGAGAGAGAGAGAGAGAGAGAGAGAGACCCCTCCTCCTCCTCCTCCTCTTCCTCCCCTCCACTCCCCTCCACCTCCACCTCCTCCTCTTCCTCCCCTCCTCCTCCTCTTCCTCCCCTCCTCTTCTTCCTCCTCCAACCCCCCCTCCCCCTCCACGCCCTCCCTCAACCCCCCCTCACCCCCCCCCACCCCCCCCATCTCCTCTTGCCTCGGAAGTCACCAACCAAGACTTGTGTCGCAGCGATCATTTGCTGTCATGATAATTATCATAAAACATTGGGGGTCTAGAAGACCACTTGTGGAACAAGAAGAACATTTTCTGCTTGTAAATATTGTTCGGTGCAGGCAGGAGTAAGGTTTTTTTTTCCTTTTTTTTTTTAAATTCAGCTGAACTGAACATGGCACAGTTTTCTTCAGTCAAGGATGGGGTGGTGGTGGGGGGAGACATGGTGAAACAATGGCTGAATTTTCAAGCAAACAGCGGTTGTGTACAAGGCCAATAAAATTATGATGAGCGCCACTCAAAACCTGAAGTGCTTTCAAGCTTTTTTTTCTTTTTCTTTATTTCTCAATGAAAATCCAAAACTGTGGTTTGTAAATTCCTTGAATAACTGTCAATTTGTGGTTAAAACATCCACTTTTTAGAAAACAATTCTGTTTCTCCAAATTTGTTGATGGTGCTTGTATGCCTGAAAAAGCCGTAAATGTGTCCAGTCTGAGGCCAGTGATGAACCTTTGGTTGCCTGCATCATTGAAATCCTCTGTCTCTGTCTCTCTCGTGTTCATTTTATTATCCTTCTTCAATGTTATCCCCTTCAGGAAGGCTTTGGTCTTTATCTGAATACAAAATCGTTATGGCTCTCGTTATGGTTCTATCTCTCTCTCTGTCTCTCTCTCTACCTGTCTGTCTATCTATCTATTTATCCATTTCTCTCTCTTTTAAACATTTTGTGAAGGCATACATTAAAAAACAAGAGAGGCAAGGCCTTCAAGACTCACTTGTGATACACTTTTTTTTTAAAGTCTATTTGTTAAAATATGTTCTGTATTTGTTATTATAAAGCTTCGGGTTAAAAAAAAGAAAGAAAAAAAGTCCTAACCAGATTCGAACCCCGCGTGTTCGGGTGAGAAGAAACAGTCTTACCCATTACACTATCGTGGCTCCTTAACTGACGTTCTAAAATTTAATATTTGAACATACATTTTTTAAAGGGCGATAAATCAATTGCGGTATTCGCAGTGAGAACGCTGTTTAAATCATATTATTCTGGTGTATCTTGGGCATTCAGAAAATCTTTAAGGGCAATAAAAAAAATTCTTTTTAAGTCCGCGGTAAAGGAGACGTGGCTATCGCCGCAATCACACTGCAACATTTAGCCGTTTTCTCTAGATCTAGATAGATGTACAAGTTTAGTTACACCCGCCGGGAATGTAGTACGACACGGTCGATTCAATTTCTTTTATGTTCATTCTAGTTTTTGACTCACTTGTGTAAACAAAGTGAGTCTGTTTTAACCCGGTGTTCAGTTGTCTGTGTGTGTGTGTGTGTGTGTGTGTGTGTGTCCGTGGTAAACTTCAACATTGACATTTTCTCTGCAAATACTTTGTCAGTTGACACCAAATTAGGTTTCAAAATAGGAACAATTCAGTTCTTTCCAGTCATCTTGTTTAAAACAATATTGCGCCTCTGGGATGGGCACAAAAAAAAAAAGAAAAAAAAAAGAAGGTTTATCATATGCAAACTGCATTTACTGTTATATTTATATTTTTTGTATTCTCTAAACTTGGCACTTTGATCTGATATTCTGACACAACAACAAGAGCAGTCATTATTATCTTTTTTTTTTCTTTTCTTTTTTTCTTTTTTTTTTTTTTTTTGCTCCCCCATCATCTGCGCCGTTTCAGTGGCATTACTCCCACGCCGCTCATTTAGATTCCCCCACCCGGGTTCGTCCGTCGCAGTTCCAGCGTCGGCAGTCCACAGGGAACCATCGATATTAGGTCGCCTGGAGGCCACACACCAGAGGAGACCCTGCACTGCTGCTGAGTCACTTCGGTGGTGTTCAGTGGTGCCTGTTCTGTTTTAACGTACTTAGGACACCACCTACTAAGCCCCCTACTAACGACAATAATGGCTTAGTCGCGGAGCCAGACTGAGTGAGCGTCTCCCCTAGAGTGGAGACCGCCACCACGTCCCTCAAACAACAGCCCCCCCCCCCTCCCGCCCCCCCCCATGAATCTGCCGACACTGACGACATTGACAGGACTCACCCCAAGCACGGAAGTGGAGGGGTATCGAAACTGAGGTCACCATGAGAGCAGGGCATGAAAGGTCACGGACTTTGAGACTATTTTGTTTATATTGATGACGATGAAGGAGAAGGAGGATGACGATGATGATGACGATGTTGCTATGGAGGTCCATTTTGGTTTGGGACTGCGTGACAAGGCTGTACTCTACGCTTCCTGTCATAATGATATCCCGGCGTTAACCAGGCCCGAGAGATACAGACACTTGCAGCGTTGGTCAGGTAATTAGAGCAACACACCCAAAGACGCATCCTTGAAGTGGATGACACTCGACTGTGTGGTCCCAGTCTCCCCATTTAAGCCCACAGCACACTCAACTCTGGGTAGGAGCCGGCCACGGGCCAAAAAACCCACTTCCGCTGGGATTCGAACCCGCGTCCTCCCAGCCGTCAGTACGCGACGCTAACCACTTCGCCACGGCGGCTGGTATTTTTATCATTTTTTGTTTAAAGAGAAACTTCTTTTGCTAAGCATGGAAGTTTTATTTATTTTGCAAACGTTTTGGTGCTGTTAGTAAAAAAAGGGAAATTACTTTGTAATTAATGCTAGGGGAGTTAATTTACCTTAAACTTATCTTTCTCATCTTAAACATTACATTTTGAAATTATACTCAATACATAAAAAGCTTGGATTTTTTTTAAGTGTATCACAAGTGAATCTTGAAGGCCTTGCCTCTCTTGTATAGTTTTAAAGTTGATATGAAAATTTAGTATTTTGTTAAACTAATAATATGTACAGCCAAGAAGAAGATGAGCACGCGCTTTGAATGTGTATAAATATGTGTACGTAACTGATTTTTGCCCATGACCTTCAGGGCTCAACCAATAGATCTATAAAGTCCACTCGTCATATTGATTTTAGTATTTTCCGAAAAAGACCACTTGGGCGAATCAACATAGTGAAAGCCCTGTACACTGAGAGTAAAACACACAAGCTTTTTATGTATTGAGTATAATTTCAAAATGTAATGTTTAAGATGAGAAAGATCAGTTTAAAGCAAATTAAGTCCCCTAGCATTAATTACAGATTAATTTCCCTTTTTTACTAACTGCACCAAAATGTTTGCAAAATAAATAAAACTTCCATGCTTAGCAAAAGAAGTTCCTGTGTGAACAAAAAATGATAATAATGACTGCTCTTGTTGTTGTGTCAGAATATCAGATCAAAGTGCCAAGTTTAGAGAATACAAAAAATATAAATATATCAGTAAATGCAGTTTGCATATAATTTGGCTTCTCCTTTTATTTTTTTGTGCCCATCCCAAAAGGTGCAATATTGTTTTAAACAAGATGACTGGAAAGAACTGAATTTTTCCTATCTTTATGCCTAATTTGGTGTCAACTGACAAAGTATTTGCAGAGAAAATGTCAATGTTGAAGTTTACCACGGACACACAGACACACAGACACAGACACACAGACACACACACAGACACACACAGACAGACAGACAGACAGACAGACAGACACACACACACACACACACACACACACACACACACACACACACACACACACACACACACACACACAACACACACACACAACCGAACACCGGGTTAAAACATAGACTCACTTTGTTTACACAAGTGAGTCAAAAATTTAAATGAGGAGGTCATTAAATTCATTGCCGTCTCCACATGGTCTACCACAGTTACGGACCGTTTCTTGAAAGTAGGTTTTAAATACACAATAATACATGTTTTGGGGTGTTGTTTGTTGTTGTTGTTATGATGTTTTTAAAGGAGATGTGACTAAAATTACCGTCGTCTGCACATGGCCTGTCACGAGCCTTTCTGTCAATTCACAGACCGCTGTTTCAGACATTCCTGTCTCATCAACAGCTAAAAAAAGCGTCTGAAACAAATCGATGATTATATATATATATATATATATATATATATATATATATATATATATATATATATATATATATATATATATATATATATATGTGTGTGTGTGTGTGTGTGTGTGTGTGTGTGTGTGTGTGTGTGTGTATGTGTGTGTGTGAATAGAATAGAATAGATTTTATTGTCATGAAACCGTAAGGTTTATAAGACACAAGTGCAATGGTAAATGAATGAACGAATGAAAAAACACACAATTAATCAATCAGTTAATGCAGTATATTGCAGCAGCATTCATAAACAAATTTTCCCAATCTTGTTTGTATATATTCATCATCTGTTAGCATCACCTGACTGGGAATATGTCCTGTGTTATTCGAATTTTTAATATCCTTTAAAAATTGTTGCCTTAAGGTTTTATATTTAATACAATGATCAAGAAGATGGATTTCGTCTTCCAGGATGTTACACTTGTTGCACAATCTGTCTTCTTGTGGAATATTTAAATATCTACCTTTCTCAATCTTTAGGTCATGCGCGCTTATTCTGAGTTTCGTTAAAGCTTGTCTGTGTTTTG
>NC_134904.1:19268574-19281074 GCF_041734735.1 Babylonia areolata | reverse complement strand
TACACACAGCAGAAAGTACCAGAATTGTCTCAATATATCTACAGATGGATCGATTCTTGATGACTAAAATGCTAGCGGGGCTTTTTCTGATCCTGCCTTTAAAGTTGAACAATCTTACTCTGTTGGAAAGAATCTTTCCATATTTACGGCTGAGCTAATTGCTAATGTACAAGCTCTGAACTGCTTGATGGGCCATCAAATAGTTTTCTCGAAAGTATCATTAATTGTTGATTCCAGATCAGTACTTTATGCTCTAGAATCATTCAGCCTTGAAACAAGACCTGACTTAGTTATCGAGGCAAATCAGTTGGTACATTGTTTGAGAATTAAAGGGACTGATGTCAGTTTTTGTTGGGTGCCTTCTCATGTGGGCATTCATGGCAATGAAACTGCTGATAAAGCAGCTAAAAGAGGAGCACAAGATTAAGAAAAATCGACAAAAATACTTGTCCGACTTTCCGTGAAAGAGGTATACACTACGTTAGAAAATCAGCTTGCTATACAAGATTAATAACCTTTACTTTCTTCCGTATAAAACTTGATGCGCTGAAGACAAAGTATAGTAAAAATGTTATATGCATCTGTGGTGAGCAGTTCAGCTTGCATCATTGTTTGTTTCACTGTCAGCAGTTACGTACCTTCTTGCCCAAGTATTTCAATGAGAATAACTATTCTGTAGACGATTTTTGGAAAGTTATTTCTAATGAGGTTCTTATGGTCAAACTTTCAAAGGCATCAATTCATAGCCCTATTTCTACATTCCTTTAATGCACTTTGTGTTCATGGTTTTGGTAATCATTGTCATTAATGAATTGTTACTATGAAATTTAATTGCATGTTAGTTACGCATTTTCAGTCGTTTTTTTTTGGTTTTTTTACCTTTTCTGCTTCCTGGCTTCTCTTCCACTCCTCCCTCCCCACCCACCCTTCTTTTTTTATCATCTAATATCACAAATAGTGAAAAGACGCTAAACTAAAGAACGAACACACTCTAAAGCACACACATAGAAGTAGAGCGAGAGAGAGAGAGGGGGGGGGGGGTGTGTGTGTGTGTGGGTGGGGGGGAATTAGAGAGGGGGGGGGGGGGGGAGAGAGAGAAAGAAAATTTCAAAACGCTTTTATTCAAGGATTAAGATTTTAAGCATGGCTTAGTCTTCCAATCTATCATTTGGGGAGAGACAGAGACAGAGACCGAGAGAGAGAGACTGACACTGACACTGACACTGACACATTTTCATTGACAACAGCCATTAGCCCTTCTGTCAAGGAGTACAAAACAATGAAATCATGCACAAAAGGCGACATCAACTTAATTCACATGCACAAAAGGCGCCATCAACTTAATTCACATATCTGTTCCTATAAAAGAGAGAGAGAGGGAGAGGTGGGGAATTCAGGTGGATCTGCCAAATCCTTTGATGCTATTTAGGGTTGTTTTTTTTGTTTGTTTGTTGTTGGTTGTTTTTTTTTGTTTTGTTTTTTTTTGGGGGGAGAGGGGGGGGGAGGGGGGTGGGGGGAGGGGAGAGTGGGGTGCGGTTCAATAGAAAGTCACACAATAGGATAAAACAACATGTGGGAGGTGGGCGGGGGGGGGGGGGGGGGGGTCAAAGAAACAGATGATATATTTCAACAATTATATCATAACGCTGTTCGGCTATTTTCAGACTTTCGTCTGAATATGTGAAATAATATGTGTGTGTGTGTGTGTGTGTGTGTGTGTGTGTGTGTGTGTGTGTGTGTGTGTGTGTGTGTGTGTGTGTGTGTGTGTGTGTGTGTGTGTGTGTGTGTGTGTGTGTGTGTACCTTCCAAACGAGAAATCTATCTGGAAAATATGATCCTTCCGATGCCTGTCTGATGAGTTTTTGAAAAAAAAATGGTCATTAGGTAGATTGTTACACAAAGTTGGTGACTGTAAAAATAAAATAATAGTAATAGTTTAAAACGAATTGGATTTGGTGAAAGGCTTTGTAGTCTGTCACATTGTGTGAAAAGATTCTGTGTTGTCTCCTGTCACATTGTGTGAAAAGATTCTGTGTTGTCTCCTGTCACATTGTGTGAAAAGATTCTGTGTTGTCTCCTGTCACATTGTGTGAAAAGATTTTGTGTTGTCTCCTGCCACATTGTGTGAAAAGATTCTGTGTTGTATTCTGTCACATTGTGTGAAAAGATTCTGTGTTGTATTCTGTCACATTGTGTGAAAAGATTCTGTGTTGTCTCCTGCCACATATTGTGAAAAGATTCTGTGTTGTATTCTGTCACATTGTGTGAAAAGATTCTGTGTTGTCTCCTGTCACATTGTGTGAAAAGATTCTGTGTTGTCTCCTGTCACATTGTGTGAAAAGATTCTGTGTTGTATTCTGTCACATTGTGTGAAAAGATTCTGTGTTGTCTCCTGCCACATTGTGTGAAAAGATTCTGTGTTGTCTCCTGCCACATTGTGTGAAAAGATTCTGTGTTGTATTCTGTCACATTGTGTGAAAAGATTCTGTGTTGTATTCTGTCACATTGTGTGAAAAGATTCTGTGTTGTCTCCTGCCACATTGTGTGAAAAGATTCTGTGTTGTCTCCTGCCACATTGTGTGAAATGATTCTGTGTTGTATTCTGTCTCATTGTATGAGTAGATTCTGTGTTGTCTCCTATCACATTGTGTGAAAAGATTTTGTGTTGTCTCCTGTCACATTGTGTGAAAAGATTCTGTGTTGTATTCTGTCACATTGTGTGAAAAGATTCTGTGTTGTCTCCTGCCACATTGTGTGAAAAGATTCTGTGTTGTATTCTGTCACATTGTGTGAAAAGATTCTGTGTTGTCTCCTGTCACATTGTGTGAAAAGATTCTGTGTTGTCTCCTGTCACATTGTGTGAAAAGATTCTGTGTTGTATTCTGGCACACTGTGTGAAAAGATTCTGTGTTGTCTCCTGTCACATTGTGTGAAAAGATTCTGTGTTGTCTCCTGTCACATTGTGTGAAAAGATTCTGTGTTGTCTCCTGCCACATTGTGTGAAAAGATTCTGTGTTGTATTCTGTCACATTGTGTGAAAAGATTCTGTGTTGTATTCTGTCACATTGTGTGAAAAGATTCTGTGTTGTCTCCTGTCACATTGTGTGAAAAGATTCTGTGTTGTATTCTGTCACATTGTGTGAAAAGATTCTGTGTTGTCTCCTGCCACATTGTGTGAAAAGATTATGTGTTGTGTTGTATTCTGTCACATTGTGTGAAAAGATTTTGTGTTGTATTCTGTCACATTGTGTGAAAAGATTCTGTGTTGTATTCTGTCACATTGTGTGAAAAGATTCTGTGTTGTCTCCTGTCACATTGTGTGAAAAGATTCTGTGTTGTCTCCTGTCACATTGTGTGAAAAGATTCTGTGTTGTCTCCTGTCACATTGTGTGAAAAGATTCTGTGTTGTCTCCTGCCACATTGTGTGAAAAGATTCTGTGTTGTCTCCTGCCACATTGTGTGAAAAGATTCTGCGGTGTCTCCTGCCTCCCTCAACTCTGTGAAGAGTCCCCGGCGCACTGCACAGAAGATCAAAGCAAAATAAAACAAAACAAAACAACAGTTCACCAGATTCCTCCAGGTCTGTCAACTTGTGTGTCAAAGCCAGAGTCTCTGCACATGGTTTTCCTGTCTGTCCATTCTGCAATGCTGTTAGTCCTTCGTTTTATTATCATTATCTTTTAAACAACACCAGGAATTCTACTGAAGGCGATTTTTTGTGGTGGTTTACAGACGAAAAATAATCTGACAGTAAAGTCATAAACACCGATAGGTTCGTTTCCAGTTTTCTGCTTTTAGATTAGTTTCTACATAAGATTTAGCTTTATGATAAACACATAGCTTTATCACCATCATCATCATCAGTAGTAGTAGTAGTAGTATCAATATTATTATCAGTACTACAACAACTGCTTTTATCACATCTGGATTGTTGCGCACACTAAATGCTTCAGTTCTAAGTTCTTCGTTTCCGCTTGTGACTGGCTTTTCTTTCTTCTTCGTTTAAAAAAAAAATCATTTATATTTTCATTTTTACTTAATGTTTTGCAGCAGCAGTTCGATTGTCAGTTAAAGGTTAATTAACTTTTCAATAAAGAAGGAACAGAAGGCAAAGTAGAAAAGATGAACAGTATCTGCTCTCTTATTTCGAAGCAGATGCGTATAACTATGAATTAGTCCACACTCTTTGACGCTTCCCTCAGACAGAAACTGGTTAATTAAAAAGAATATAGAGGTCAAGAAATCTTACAGTACTTTCATGAAAAAAAACATAGTTTCCTCAAAATATCAATCAGCGCAATACGATCGATCTCTCAATTTTTTTTCTTTTTTTTTTTTTTAAGAAACTGACGAATCTTTCACTTCGTTCTGTCCGTCTGATGTTCTGCTCCCGTTATGATTTGAAGGATAGAAATAATGCTATTTTTTCTTGAAAGTAACGATCCCCAATTTTCTAAATGGTAGGCACATTTTAATCTCACGTTTTCAAGTTATTCGGCGATTCTTTAATAACTAGTTTCAAAATGTATCACCAGATTATCATATTTAGATCGCCTATTTCTAGCTTTTCGAATGGTATGTAATTACAAGTTTTGTGATTTGTTTATTTATTTATTCATTTATTTTTTTTTGTTTTTGTTGTTGTTGTTTGTTTTGTTTTGTTACTTTCTTTTCTTTTCTTATTTCATTTAGTTAGTTAGTTAGTTAGTTTGTTTGTTTATTTTATTTTATCTTATTTTTCTCAAGGCCTGACTAAGCGCGTTGGGTTACGCTGCTGGTCAGGCATCTGCTTGGCAGATGTGGTGTAGCATATATGGATTTGTCCGAACGCAGTGACGCCTCCTTGAGCTACTGAGAGTGATACTGATAGTGATGATTTGCACATCAGTCAACCACGTCCACCGAATCGCATAGTTTGAGTCACCACTTCCTGTTGATCTATGTAGATGTGTGGGTGTTGTTGGTTTTTTTGTGTTGTTTTTGTTTTGTTTGTTTTTTCTGTGTAACTTCTGTGGGAGATAGAGGCCTACTATTGTGCACAAGGTAGAATGGAATAGAAAGTAGAACAGAACATGACACAACGATTGAATAAAATAACAAGACAAAAAAGATAGATATATATATAGATATATATATATATATATATAGTGAGGGGGAAGACACACATAAGGCAAATAACTGAAATGAAACAAGAAGACGGTGCTGGACAGGACATGTCCACAGAAAGCCACCATCTAGATGCACACCCAAGAGCAGCCTGTAGCCTTTGACTGGCCACCAGATGGATAAAGAAAGCCACCAGATGCACACCCAAGAGCATCCTGCAGCCTTTGACTGGCCACCAGATGGATAAAGAAAGGCACCAGATGCACACCCAAGAGCATCCTGCAGCCTTTGACTGGACACCAGATGGATAAAGACAGCCAGGAGGGCCAAGAGAGGTAGGGCGCACAGATGATACTACTACTACTATTAATAATAATAACGATGATGATGATGATGATGGAAATTCATAGAGCGCCTCAAGGCGTTTTACAGTAATAGCAAAGAAGCAATAGAGTGGTATGGTGTATAACGCAAAAAAGAAAAAAGAAAAAAAAAAGATCAAAAGTAACAACATATCACACACACACACACACACACACACACACACACACACACACACACACACACATCATAATCAAGCAATCAGTCTGGATGGTAAAGGCACGTTGTTAAATGGTAGGGAGGGACAGGCCTTAATCATAGTAATGGGTTAAGAGACATGTTATCAGGCCTGACTTCAAACACTCCAGGGACTGAGTGTGTGGGAGAAAGAACGAACGAACGAACGAACGAACCAACTAACGAACGAACTAACGAACAAAATTTCATTTCACCAGGGTAATGAGATAAGCAATGATATATGGGGTTTTTTTTCACCCAGCCCTGGAGGATAACACACAAAAAAAAAGGGGGGGGGGAATTACATAAAGAATCAATTAAGATCCACACACGAGAAAGAAGGAAAATTAGACACAAAACACCAAGCTACCAAGGATAAATACTAACTACAAACGACAAAAACAGAATCACACACACACTGACTGAAACCATTTATTGTCAGATTAACTTTTGGTTGTACTGACATTTTAGAGATTAACTTTTTATTATACTGACATTTTAGCAACCATTTGAATAAAGATTAACTGAGTAATACAAAGAAAATCCAGATTGAGAAAATAAACAACAACAAAAAAACACAAAAAACAATTATATCAATGTAGCCGTGTACCGAGTGGTTACTGAAGGGTACAGCACAAAAGACTTAACTAAATATGATTAATTGAATGAAAGGGTAGACAAGATCCCACGCACAGGCCAGGAACATATAGAGGCCAGTCACAAATGGGTTTTCTATTGTTTTATTTACATAAAAAGAGAAGACCTAAGAGAAGAAGACAACTAGGAGAAGAACTAAGAAGAAGAAGAAAAAGAGAAGAAGACTAGAAGAGAACTAGTCTAAGAGAAGACAATGAGAAGAAGACAGTGCCTGGAATGACATAAACAAATGTCATTAGTACAAGATGTCAACACAAGTGAACAGTAAAGCACATGTATACATACTACATGGAAAGACTATCACTCGGGTTTGGGATACGCAACAACATAATGCATATGTGTGAAGACCAAACGCTGACATCAAATGACATTTCTAATACATTTAAATAGCTCAATTAAAGTGATTGAAGTGATGCTGACTTGGTGAAAGTACACTGACAGTATAGATTAGATAAAGCTTATACTGTGTCAAAGTGACTCAAATGAATCAGTGGATTAGATATAATATTGGCAAACTGATAGACCAGATAGTAAGTGAAGAACCACCATGGCTTAACCATTAAGTGGTGAATGAACTTTACGCACTCACTAGAACATTCTGGAACAAACTATCTGTGTCGAGAGACGTCACTGACTGTGACGTTAAGAATCAAATGGAATACTGCTACGACACCAAGCAAACCACCTATCCCCCCCAAATACAATAAAGTCTTTTCTTTGCACAGCTGAAGAGGATCAGACGTTTAGATGTCTTCGTCGTCATCTGGCAAAGCCACTTGCTGTGCAACCTTGAGCTCCTCCTCGTAGTGCTTGGCCAAGTTGGGGTCCATGGTGACCTCTGGAGGAAGCAGGGCTGGCATCTCTATAAACTCCAGGTTGGGGTCACCCACCAGCTTCCTCGCTAGCCACAGGAACGGCTTCTCAAAGTTGTAGTTGCTCTTGGCACTGATATCGTAGTACTGCAAGTTCTTTTTCCTGTGGAAGACAATGGCTTTGGCCTTGACCTTCCTGTCCTTGATGTCGACTTTGTTGCCGCACAACACGATAGGAATGTTTTCACACACACGCACCAAGTCGCGGTGCCAGTTGGGCACATTCTTGTAGGTCACCCGAGAGGTCACGTCAAACATGATGATGGCACATTGTCCCTGGATGTAGTAACCATCTCTCAGCCCACCAAACTTCTCCTGACCGGCGGTGTCCCACACATTGAACTTGATCTCTCCTCTGTTGGTGTAGAAGACCAGAGGGTGGACTTCCACTCCCAGTGTGGCAACATATTTCTTTTCAAACTCTCCAGAACGGTGACGTTTGACAAATGTGGTCTTTCCAACACCACCATCACCAACAAGCACCAACTTAAAAGTAGGCGCTGCAGCTGCCATCTTCTGGTTCACTTTTCGACGAAGACGACAAGAATGGCGCAGTTCTGAGCAGTTCGCTGGGTTGGTGTCCTGGGTCTTGGCATGGGCCTGGTCAGCCACATACCACTGTCACTGTCAGTGTCAGTGTCAGTCACTTTGTCGCCCTGGTGGTGCAGTGAGACCGGGTCTGTAGGCGTGACAGGGGTGGTTGTTGGCTGGACCTCTGCGGTACGGGGCTGATGACAGGTGGAGACAAGTGCGGGACGACAGCATCAGGTGTGATGCTGTGGTGCCTCCGTTGTCTGCGTCTCCTGCGTCTCTGGTTTGGAGCTGGAGTTGGTGTTGGTCCAGGTTGCTCAGTGTGTGTAGGAGCGACACACTGGTTGTGGGCTGGAACTTCAGGCTGGTGGTCAGCATTCTGTCGCCTGGCCTGGTAGCGTCGCTTGTAACGACACTGGTGCTCGGTGTGACCGGGCCTCTCACACCAGACACAGTGTTGAAGATGAAGCGCAGGTTTTGAAGGATGTGGGCTGTGTGCTGGCATGGGTGACTGCAGCTGATGTCGCAGGCTGGTGTTCTCAGCTGCGAGTGCGGCCAGCTGAGACTGTAGGTGGACAACAGTGGTGTTGTCTACACCGGGGCAGGTGTTGTAGGTGTGGCTGTCCTCCCGCAGCCATCGCAGGGCCTCCTTCTTAGCTGCCTCGAAGGTGGTGTCAGGGTGGTCTCGTATGAAGCGCCTGACATCGCGCCTGAGTGCAGCTGGCTGAAGACCTCTGGCGAAGGCGTTGCGGAGGATGGTCGCTGGCACCTGCATGATCCCATCTTCAGCCCTGTTGACCTTGGTCCACAGGTACCGAAGATGTGATGCGTAGTCGATCACCGTCTCCTTGGGCTGCTGCTGTCTGTTGAAGAACGCAGTGGCAAGGTCGGTGGCATCTCGCTGCTCTCCCCAGTTCTCCTCAATGATGTGAAGGATCTTGGCTGGGGTGTCCACTTCGGTCGCTGGCAGCCTGACGATCTGCTGGCGAGCTCTGCCGGCAAGGGCTGAGATCAGCCAGAGAGAGGCTGTCGCATCATCCAGGGTCTGTAGCTGGAGTATCAGTCTGGCCTCACTGATGAAGTCGTCGACCTCACTGCTGCCTTCCTCACCGGATAGCGTCGGGAGTTTGGGCAGGAAGTCAGTTGAGGCCATCTTGATGTGGGCGACGTTTCTTGTTGTGGACTTGACGTACCTGCTGCACTGTCTTCTCTCTTCTCCTATGTTAGACTATCCCTATGTGACTGTTAGTACTACCTCTTGTCCCTGTACGATCCTAGCTCACAGCGCCAAGTATGTGATAGAGATTAGCTTGGCTATGAGCTTTGATTTATTAAGAGATATTTAGAGAATAAGCACATCCAATGCTCACAGCGCCAAGTTGTAAAAAGGTACACTTGGTGGTAAAGGGCTGTGGTTTAGGGATGGATTGAATTTGGTTAAAAGAACTGAAACCTTAAAGGGAATAATTGGACCTATGTTGTGATGGATCTCAATCCTGTCGGCGACGCCACTTTTGTAGCCGTGTCCCGAGTGGTTACTGAAGGGTACGGCACAAAAGACTTAACTAAATGATTGATTGAATGAAAGGATAGACAAGATCCCACGCACAGGCCAGGAACATATAGAGGCCAGTCACAAATGGGTTTTTCTATTGTTTTATTTACAATATTAGATGAGAAGAAAACCTAAGAGAAGAGAATAGAAGAGAAGAGAAGATAAAAAGAGAAGAAGACAACTAGGAGAAGAACTAAGAAGAAGAACTAAAAGAGAAGAAGACAATGCTAAGAGAAGACAGTGCAGCGATACGTAGCGAGGTGTCAGCTGTTGTGGGGACACACACGACACACTGCCCGCGACACAGCAAGAGAGAGAGAGCAGGCTCTGGTCAGATGACTGACCAGGTATGAAAATGACCACTCATCATTCACTGTGCCAATTTATGCAAGTTTAGCGGACCGCAAAGTGCGTCACGTGTGCTTGCAAGCAGATCGTCACTAATCACGGAGAATCCGATGACAATTGTGTTTGTTTAAAGGTGTTCAGTGATAGATTTCTAAATGATTCCTGAACCGATTTACGTCGGATAAGTTGCAAACGAAAGAGCTCAACACCTACTTTATAATGAGTATAAAATGAAGTGTTGGCTATTTAAGATAAATTTATAATCTTAATTTAAGTCACCTGAACAGGGTCAGTTTTAACGAGCTCATCACTGAAAATTACAAACTGCGTTAGATCAGTTTAACGTAGGCGAACATAAATGGAATAGATTTAAAGATGGAATTAAGACGATTCTGCCAGTATATAGTACTAGTAGTTTACTGATCCGACAAAAGAGCTATTAATTAAATATTGTGGAACAGAAACACAAGTTTGCTCTCAGCCAATGACGTATCGCGACGCGACACTGGTCTAGCAGTCAGCAGGTGGTCTGGCCAGGACAAAATGATGTAAGCAGAGTGACGTCACATATTCTGTGCAAGGGTTAGGAGAGAAAACGTCGTCTGCTCTGGCTTGTGCGTGAATAGTGTTGGAGCAAGCATAGCGCGCTTGGTCACATCAATTTAAAAAACAACAACATAATTACAAATCAATTTACCAAATTTCATTAATATCAATATCTCAAAAAATGTTTTAACACACACACATACTCACATACACCCCCTACATACATCCATGCATGCACACAGACGCCCATTCAAATTCCCCCACCTCATCCTCCCTACCCCAAGTACACTTGTATAGTCACAGTTTGATTTCATTCCCCCGCTCCAAAGACGTGGAAGTGTTCATACCCACGTGCACAAGCTCTCTCCCTCTCTCTATCCTTCACACACACACACACACACACACACACACACACACACACACACCACTCACACTGTCTCTCTTTCTCTCTCACCTACACTTCCACCCACCCCCACACATATACATTTGCACAAACATACCTTCACACACACACACACATACACACACACACACACACACACACACACACACACACACACACACACACACACACACACATATATATATATATATATATATATATATATATAATCTTTAACAAAGAAGAAGAAGAAATGAATAAATTAACAAGAGAGAGAGAGAGACAGAGACAGAGAGAAGATTAAGAAGACAAAAAAGTAGTGTACTTCACTGTACACAAACAGTATGCAATCATTAAATTAAGGCGTTGGGTTATGCTGCTGGTCAGGCATCTGCTTGGCAGATGTGGTGTAGCATATATGGATTTGTCCGAACGCAGTGACGCCTCCTTGAGCTACTGATAGTGATACTGATACTGATGATTTGCACATCAGTCAACCACGTCCACCGAATCGCATAGTTTGAGTCACCACTTCCTGTTGATCTACGTAGGTGTGTGGGTGTTGTTGGGTTTGTTTTTTTTTTGGTTTTTGTTTGTTTGTTTTTTCTGTGTAACTTCTGTGGGAGATAGATGCCTACTATTGTGCACAAGGTAGAATGGGATAGAAAGTAGAACAGAACATGACACAACGATTGAATAAAATAACAAGACAAAAAAGATATATATATATATATATATATATATATATATATAGTGAGGGGGAAGACACACATAAGGCAAATAACTGAAATGAAACAAGAAGACGGTGCTGGACAGGACATGTCCACAGAAAGCCACCATCTAGATGCACACCCAAGAGCAGCCTGTGGCCTTTGACTGTACACCAGATGGACACAGAAAGCCACCAGACGCACACCCAAGAGCATCCTGCAGCCTTTGACTGGCCACCAGATGGATAAAGAAAGCCACCAGATGCACACCCAAGAGCATCCTGCAGCCTTTGACTTGACACCAGATGGATAAAGAAAGCCACCAGATGCACACCCAAGAGCATCCTACAGCCTTTGGCTGGACACCAGATGGATACAGAAAGCCACCAGATGCACATCCAAGAGCAGCCTGTGGCCTTTGACTGTACACCAGATGGATACAGAAAGCCACCAGATGCACATCCAAGAGCATCCTGTGGCCTTTGGCTGGACACCAGATGGATACAGAAAGCCACCATCTAGATGCACATCCAAGAGCAGCCTGTGGCTTTTGGCTGGACACCAGATGGATAAAGACAGCCACCAGATGCACATCCAAGAGCATCCTGCAGCCTTTGACTGGACACCAGATGGATAAAGACAGCCACCAGATGCACATCCAAGAGCATCCTGCAGCCTTTGACTGGACACCAGATGGATAAAGAAAGCCGCCAGATGCACATCCAAGAGAAGCAATAGTATGGTATGGTGTATAACGCAAAAAAGAAAAAAAAAGAAGATGAAAAGCAACAACATATCACACACACACACACACACACACACACACACACACACACACACACACACACACACACACACACACACACACATACACACACACACACACATCATAATCAAGCAATCAGTCTGGATGGTAAAGGCACGTTGTTAAATGGTAGGGAGGGACAGGCCTTAATCATAGTAATGGGTACAGAGACATGTTATCAGGCCTGACTTCAAACACTCCAGGGACTGAGTGTGTGGGAGAAAGAACGAACGAACGAACGAACGAACGAACAAAATTTCATTTCACCAGGGTAATGAGATAAGCAATGGTATATGTTGTTTTTTTCACCCAGCCCTGGAGGATAACAAAAAAATGGGGAAAGGGGGCGGGGGGAATTACATAAAGAATCAATTAAGATCCACGCACGAGAAAGAAGGAAAATTAGACACAAAACACCACGCTACCAAGG
>NC_134904.1:19258574-19263574 GCF_041734735.1 Babylonia areolata | reverse complement strand
AGTAGAACAGAACATGACACAACGAATGAATAAAATAACAAGACAAAAAAGATATATATATATAGTGAGGGGGAAGACACACATAAGGCAAATAACTGAAATGAAACAAGAAGACGGTGCTGGACAGGACATGTCCACAGAAAGCCACCATCTAGATGCACACCCAAGAGCATCCTGCAGCCTTTGACTGTACACCAGATGGATACAGAAAGCCACCAGATGCACATCCAAGAGCATCCTGCAGCCTTTGACTGGCCACCAGATGGATAAAGAAAGCCACCAGATGAACACCCAAGAGCATCCTACAGCCTTTGACTGGACACCAGATGGATAAAGACAGCCAGGAGGGCCAAGAGAGGTAGGGCGCACAGATGATACTACTACTACTATTAATAATAATAACGATGATGATGATGATGATGGAAATTCATAGAGCGCCTCAAGGCGTTTTACAGTAATAGCAAAGAAGCAATAGAGTGGTATGGTGTATAACGCAAAAAAGAAAAAAAGAAAAAAAAAAGATCAAAAGTAACAACATATCACACACACACACACACACACACACACACACACACACACACACACACACACACACACACACACACACACACACACACACATCATAATCAAGCAATCAGTCTGGATGGTAAAGGCACGTTGTTAAATGGTAGGGAGGGACAGGCCTTAATCATAGTAATGGGTACAGAGACATGTTATCAGGCCTGACTTCAAACACTCCAGGGACTGAGTGTGTGGGAGAAAGAACGAACGAACGAACGAACGAACCAACTAACGAACGAACTAACGAACAAAATTTCATTTCACCAAGGTAATGAGATAAGCAATGATATATGGGGTTTTTTTTCCACCCAGCCCTGGAGGATAACACACAAAAAAAAGGGGGGGGGGAATTACATAAAGAATCAATTAAGATCCACACACGAGAAAGAAGGAAAATTAGACACAAAACACCAAGCTACCAAGGATAAATACTAACTACAAACGACAAAACAGAATCACACACACACTGACTGAAACCATTTATTGTCAGATTAACTTTTGGTTGTACTGACATGTTAGAGATTAACTTTTCATTGTACTGACATTTTAGCAACCATTTGAATAAAGATTAACTGAGTAACACAAAGAAAATCAAGATTGGGAAAATAAACAACAAAAAAACACACAAAAAACAATGATATCAGGGTTTTTTTAAAACAACATCATTACAAATCAATTTACCAAATTTCATTAATATCAATATCTCAAAAAATGTTTTAACACACACACATACTCACATACACCCCCTACATACATCCATGCATGCACACAGACGCCCATTCAAATTCCCCCACCTCATCCTCCCTACCCCAAGTACACTTGTATAGTCACAGTTTGATTTCATTCCCCCGCTCCAAAGACGTGGAAGTGTTCACACCCACGTGCACAAGCTCTCTCCCTCTCTCTATCCTTCACACACACACACACACACACACACACACACACACACACACACACACACACACACACTCACCACTCACACTGTCTCTCTCTCTTTCTCTCTCACCTACACTTCCACCCACCCCCACACATATACATTTGCACAAACATACCTTCACACACACACACACACACACACACACACACACACACACACACACACACACACACACACGCACACACACACACACACACACACACACACACACATATATATATATATATATATATATATATATATATATATATAATCTTTAACAAAGAAGAAGAAGAAATGAATAAATTAACAAGAAAGAGAGAGAGACAGAGACAGAGAGAAGATTAAGAAGACAAAAAAGTAGTGTACTTCACTGTACACAAACAGTATGCAATCATTAAATTAAGGCGTTGGGTTATGCTGCTGGTCAGGCATCTGCTTGGCAGATGTGGTGTAGCATATATGGATTTGTCCGAACGCAGTGACGCCTCCTTGAGCTACTGATAGTGATACTGATACTGATGATTTGCACATCAGTCAACCACGTCCACCGAATCGCATAGTTTGAGTCACCACTTCCTGTTGATCTATGTAGGTGTGTGGGTGTTGTTGGGTTTGTTTTTTTTTTGGTTTTTGTTTGTTTGTTTTTTCTGTGTAACTTCTGTGGGAGATAGATGCCTACTATTGTGCACAAGGTAGAATGGGATAGAAAGTAGAACAGAACATGACACAACGATTGAATAAAATAACAAGACAAAAAAGATATATATATATATATATATATATATATATATATATATATATATATATATATATATATATATAGTGAGGGGGAAGACACACATAAGGCAAATAACTGAAATGAAACAAGAAGACGGTGCTGGACAGGACATGTCCACAGAAAGCCACCATCTAGATGCACACCCAACAGCAGCCTGTGGCCTTTGACTGTACACCAGATGGACACAGAAAGCCACCAGATGCACACCCAAGAGCATCCTGCAGCCTTTGACTGGCCACCAGATGGATAAAGAAAGCCACCAGATGCACACCCAAGAGCATCCTGCAGCCTTTGACTTGACACCGGATGGATAAAGAAAGCCACCAGATGCACACCCAAGAGCATCCTACAGCCTTTGGCTGGACACCAGATGGATACAGAAAGCCACCAGATGCACATCCAAGAGCAGCCTGTGGCCTTTGACTGTACACCAGATGGATACAGAAAGCCACCAGATGCACATCCAAGAGCATCCTGTGGCCTTTGGCTGGACACCAGATGGATACAGAAAGCCACCATCTAGATGCACATCCAAGAGCAGCCTGTGGCTTTTGGCTGGACACCAGATGGATAAAGACAGCCACCAGATGCACATCCAAGAGCATCCTGCAGCCTTTGACTGGACACCAGATGGATAAAGACAGCCACCAGATGCACATCCAAGAGCATCCTGCAGCCTTTGACTGGACACCAGATGGATAAAGAAAGCCGCCAGATGCACATCCAAGAGAAGCAATAGTATGGTATGGTGTATAACGCAAAAAAGAAAAAAAAAGAAAAAGATCAAAAGTAACAACATATCACACACACACACACACACACACACACACACACACACACACACACACACACACACACACACACACACACACACACACACACACACACACACACACACACATCATAATCAAGCAATCAGTCTGGATGGGAAAGGCACGTTGTTAAATGGTAGGGAGGGACAGGCCTTAATCATAGTAATGGGTACAGAGACATGTTATCAGGCCTGACTTCAAACACCCCAGGGACTGAGTGTGTGGGAGAAAGAACGAACGAACGAACGAACTAACGAACAAAATTTCATTTCACCAGGGTAATGAGATAAGCAATGGTATATGTTGTTTTTTCACCCAGCCCTGGAGGATAACAAAAAAATGGAGAAAGTGGGCGGGGGGAATTACATAAAGAATCAATTAAGATCCACGCACGAGAAAGAAGGAAAATTAGACACAAAACACCACGCTACCAAGGATAAATACTAACTACAAACGACAAAACAGAATCACACACACACTGACTGAAACCATTTATTGTCAGATTAACTTTTTGTTGTACTGACATTTTAGAGATTAACTTTTTATTGTACTGACATGAGGATGGAGATCATGGATGGGACAAGCAGAAGATACAATCCAGCTAGTATGCCGACTACAAGACCTGAAAGAAACAAAAGAATGGGAGAAAAACCCCAAAAACCTCAACCATCTATTCAACACAGTCATTTCACCCACTCTAGGAAGACATTGTCGGGAATGGCCAGAGGGCAAAACAGATGCGGAAGTGAAGCTACTCATAGAAGAAAACAGTAAAGAAGAGGACATCATCATATACACAGATGGCTCAGTCACCAAAGACCAGTCTGGCTGGGGATTCACTGCGAAACAAAATGGAAAAACAATTTGGGAAGAGAATGCTGCCTACAAAGTCACAACCTCCAGCCTAACGATGGAAGTTGAAGCTGCGACACATGCCCTCCAGTGGCTATCGTCCATCCATACGCCCGGAAACCAACATGCCATGATTCTAACCGACTCAATGAACCTCATACAGAAAATTGAAAACGGAATGGGAAGCCCAGAGTGGCATAAGGCAATGCGCAACTTTCAGATTAAAAAACTCACATGGTCATAATGCCCGGGACATGCAGGTGTTAAGGGAAATGAGCGAGCTGACAGACTTGCTGGTAACGCAACACCAACGAGCGGCCTACATCTAGGAAAATCGGAAATCCTCAGAAAAGTCAAAGAATACCAAAAAGAACAGGTACAAGGCCATCACACCATCGATCGCCTCAAAGAAATAAAAGCAGAGAGAGGGAGCGGCCGCAAGTCTAACATGAAAGGTAGAGCACGATGCTTTGCAAATCAAACAAATATCGGCATCATTTCCAAACCAACATTGCGCAAATTTCTTCAAAACGGAACAGAGTCTCTGTGGGCCTTTCCAAATACAATAGACTGAGCAACACACTAGACGCCACGTTCTTGGCATCAGAGATCTTTTCCCATCCCTCTTGCGGCCAGTCAGTGGCAGCCTCTGTGCGTGTGTGTATGTGTGTGTTTGTGTGGATGTGTGGGTCTGTGCTTTTGAGTGCGTTTATGAATGCGCGAGAGTGTAAGTGTACACAAGTGTCAGGAGAGATCTGTGTACGTGTGTGTGTGAGGGGAGGTGGGAGTGCGGGGGGAGGTGGGGTAGAGGATGAGGTATGTGAGTGTATGCATGCCTACACTGTGGGAGCAACAGGATATTGGAACGTATATATATATATATATATATATATATATACATATATATATATATATATATATCTTTGTATATATGTGTGTGGGGTTGGGGGTGGGAGATATGGGCGTATGTGTGTGTGCTTGTACAAATAAGTGTTCATCTCTGTGAGTGTGTGTTTGTGTGTGTGTGTGTGTGTGTGTGTGTGTGTGCCGTGGAAGCTGCGATACGTAGACTAGAAAT
>NC_134904.1:19248574-19253574 GCF_041734735.1 Babylonia areolata | reverse complement strand
CAAAACACCACGCTACCAAGGATAAATACTAACTACAAACGACAAAACACAATTACACACACACTGACTGAAACCATTTATTGTCAGATTAACTTTTTCTTGTACTGACATTTTAGAGATTAACTTTTTATTGTACTGACATGAGGATGGAGATCATGGATGGGACAAGCAGAAGATACAATCCAGCTAGTATGCCGACTACAAGACCTGAAAGAAACAAAAGAATGGGAGAAAAACCCCAAAAACCTCAACCATCTATTCAACACAGTCATTTCACCCACTCTAGGAAGACATTGTCGGGAATGGCCAGAGGGCAAAACAGATGCGGAAGTGAAGCTACTCATAGAAGAAAACAGTAAAGAAGAGGACATCATCATATACACAGATGGCTCAGTCACCAAAGACCAGTCTGGCTGGGGATTCACTGCGAAACAAAATGGAAAAACAATTTGGGAAGAGAATGCTGCCTACAAAGTCACAACCTCCAGCCTAACGATGGAAGTTGAAGCTGCGACACATGCCCTCCAGTGGCTATCGTCCATCCATACGCCCGAAAACCAACATGCCATGATTCTAACCGACTCAATGAACCTCATACAGAAAATTGAAAACGGAATGGGAAGCCCAGAGTGGCATAAGGCAATGCGCAACTTTCAGATTAAAAAACTCACATGGTCATACTGCCCGGGACATGCAGGTGTTAAGGGAAATGAGCGAGCTGACAGACTTGCTGGTAACGCAACACCAACGAGCGGCCTACATCTAGGAAAATCGGAAATCCTCAGAAAAGTCAAAGAATACCAAAAAGAACAGGTACAAGGCCATCACACCATCGATCGCCTCAAAGAAATAAAAGCAGAGAGAGGGAGCGGCCGCAAGTCTAACATGAAAGGTAGAGCACGATGCTTTGCAAATCAAACAAATATCGGCATCATTTCCAAACCAACATTGCGCAAATTTCTTCAAAACGGAACAGAGTCTCTGTGGGACTTTCCAAATACAATAGACTGAGCAACACACTAGACGCCACGTTCTTGGCATCAGAGATCTTTTCCCATCCCTCTTGCGGCCAGTCAGTGGCAGCCTCTGTGCGTGTGTGTATGTGTGTGTTTGTGTGGATGTGTGGGTCTGTGCTTTTGAGTGCGTTTATGAATGCGCGAGAGTGTAAGTGTACACAAGTGTCAGGAGAGATCTGTGTACGTGTGTGTGTGTGAGGGGAGGTGGGAGTGCGGGGGGAGGTGGGGTAGAGGATGAGGTATGTGAGTGTATGCATGCCTACACTGTGGGAGCAACAGGATATTGGAACGTATATATATATATATATATATATATATATATATATATATATATATATGTATATATATATATATATATATATATCTTTGTATATATGTGTGTGGGGTTGGGGGTGGGAGATATGGGCGTATGTGTGTGTGCTTGTACAAATAAGTGTTCATCTCTGTGAGTGTGTGTTTGTGTGTGTGTGTGTGTGTGTGTGTGTGTGTGTGTGTGTGTGTGTGTGTGTGTGTGTGTGTGTGTGTGTGTGTGTGTGTGTGCCGTGGAAGCTGCGATACGTAGACTAGAAATGAGTGTGTGGAGGAGGGGGGTGGAGGAGGTGCAAGGTAATGTGTGTGTTGGAGCTCATGTACGTTTATATGTATTTGACTGTACTTTCATATCTGTGAAACTGCATGTTTGGTGCATTTCTGTTATGCATGTGTGGGTGTATGTGTGAATGTGTGTCTTCATATTTTACATTTATTCGCTTATTTATCACCATTGTTGTCTTTTTTTTTTTTTTTTTTTTTTATTATTATCATTTTATTAGTATTACTATTATTATTACTACTACCTTTTTCTATATTATAATTATTATTCATTTATTTATTTATTTATTTATTTATGTAAGCTTATCTATTATTTATTCCCCCGTTTTTTTGTTTCTTTTTTTGTTGTTTTTTTTTGTTGTTGTTTTTCTCAAGGCCTGACTAAGCGCGTTGGGTTACGCTGCTGGTCAGGCAACTGCTTGGCAGATGTGGTGTAGCGTATATGGTTTGTCCGAACGCAGTGACGCCTCCTTGAGCTACTGAAACTGAAACTGAAACTGTACTGACATTTTAGAGATTAACTTTTTATTGTACTGACATTTTAGCAACCATTTGAAGAAAGATTAACTGAGCAACACAAAGAAAATCAAGACTGAGGAAATAAACAACAACAAAAACACACAAAAAACAATATCAATTTAAAAAAAACACAACATAATTACAAATCAATTTACCAAATTTCATTAATATCAATATCTCAAAAAATGTTTTAACACACACACATACTCACATACACCCCCTACATACATCCATGCATGCACACAGACGCCCATTCAAATTCCCCCACCTCATCCCCCCTACCCCAAGTACACTTGTATAGTCACAGTTTGATTTCATTCCCCCGCTCCAAAGACGTGGAAGTGTTCACACCCACGTGCACAAGCTCTCTCCCTCTCTCTATCCCTCACACACACACACACACACACACACACACACACACAAACACGCGCGCGCGCGCGCGCGCGCACACACTCACCACTCACACTGTCTCTCTCTCTTTCTCTCTCACCTACACTTCCACCCACCCCCACACATATACATTTGCACAAACATACCTTCACACACACACACACACACACACACACACACACACACACACACACACACACACACATGCGCGCACTCGTGCGCACACACGCACCCATATGCATGCGTGTGTGCACGCATCCATGCACGAACTTAAGAATTCCAGAAGTTGTGAATGGGGTGAAAGAGTGGGTAATGGACACGAGACCTGATCTTCAAACAGGCATGCATCACCACTACAGAAAAAAATCACGATCATGTTGGTCGGTTAAGGTGTTGTTGTTGTTTTGTGTGTTTGAGAGAGTATGAAAGAGAGTTCCATATTTTAGCTGCTGACAAAGAAATGGCTCGTTGGCCATGATGTTTGCGTGTGGAATTCAATCAGGAATCTGATAGACAGATACTGAGGAGGAGAGCCTGTGATGACTTTGATGCAGAGACAGGAGCACTTGTATTTCATTCCTTGTTCAATTGGAAGCCAGTGCAGTTCATAAAGTCACACCAGGTGACAAACAACAAGATAGGGCCTAACAAGATTATTGATATTCATTATTATTATTATTGTTGTTGTTGTTGTTGTTGTTGCTGCTGCTGCTGCTGCTGCTGCTGCTGCTGTTGTTGTTATCATTATTACCATTATTAGCCTTGTTGTTGATGTTATTGTAAAGTTGTTGTTGTTGTTTCATCAAGTCACAACCGACGCAGCGCCAGAAACATCACCCAGAACACAACTCTATAGTCTCCAGAGACTGAAGGATGCCTACTGTCATTATTATCATTATTATTATCATCATCTTCATTATCATCATTAATAATAGTAGTAGTAGCAGTAGTAGTAGTAGTAGTAGTAGTAGTATCTCTTTTTTTTCTTGTTGTTGTTGTTGTTGTTATCATTAGTAGTAGCAGTAGCAGTGGTTGTTGTTGTTGCTGCTGATATTTACACAGCGTCAAACCTTCGCTCAGTGACCAAGCTCAAAGCGCTGAGTCATTTGCACCACAGGCTGCCTACCTGGGTAGAAAGACCTGACTGCCTTCAGGCGCTCATCATTCTAAGTGTCATGTGTCCTTTCTTCAGTCAGACTTTCAATCACGCGCACACAAACGGATACTTTTTTTTTGGTTTTTTGTTGTTGTTTGTTTGTTTTTGGTGGTGTTTTTTTTTTCTTTTTTTTTTTCTTTTTTTTTTTTGTTTGTTTTGTTTTGGGGTTGTTTTTTGTTTTGTTTTGTTTTTTTCAGAACTTTGCCGGGTACCCTTTTCTTGCCGTCGGTTCTTTAACGTGCGCTAACTGCATGCTGCAAACGGGATCTCGCCTTAGTGTCTGTTCTGAATGGAAAAAAAACCCAGAAATTAATTGTTGATGCGCGTACTGATAAAACAGGCGACGTATTGTAACAAAAATATAAACATTATATCCACAGAACAACACACAGTTTGATAATACTCCCAAGCCTCAGAGAGAGCACTCGTAATGAATATGTGCTTAACACTGTATCAGCTCTAAAATACATTTTATACTCAGTGATGTATACTGCATCAATACCAGAATTAAAGATCAACAGAATTCCGAGAATAAATTACAATTAAAACAAACTTTTTTAAAGCAAAAGAGTAAATATACTACACGTATAATAACAAAACATTATGCAATTTGATTATCACATACAGCTGAGGCACACATTCCTTTTGACATACATCTCACCCATAAAATGTTGCAGGCTGTGGTGAAAGTATTCCAGTAAATAGTCACACCCAAGTCAGTAAGACATGCATTCATATTCACATGCATCTCAAAATGAAAATACAGCGCACGGAGGTAAAACACTCCGCACACACTTGATGGTGCTTACATATAAATTTCTGTCATAAAACGCATCACACACACAGACACACACAGACACACAGACACAGACACAGACACACACACACACACACACACACACACACACACACACAGTGATGGCCTAGAGGTAACGCGTCCGCCTAGGAAGCGAGAGAATCTGTGCGCGCTGGTTCGAATCACGGCACAGCCTCCAAAATTTTCTCCCCCTCCACTGGACCTTGAGTGGTGGTCTGGACGCTAGTCATTCGGATGAGACGATAAACCGAGGTCCCGTGTGCAGCATGCACTTAGCGCACGTAAAAGAACCCACGGCAACAAAAGGGTTGTTCCTGGCAAAATTCTGTAGAAAAATCCACTTCAATAGGAAAAACAAATAAAACTGCACACAGGAAAAAATACAAAAAAAATGGGTGGCGCTGTAGTATGGCGACGCGCTCTCCCTGGGGAGAGCAGCCCGAATTTCACACAGAGAAATCTGTTGTGATAAAAAGAAATACAAACTACAAACAAACACACACACACACAC
>NC_134904.1:19198574-19243574 GCF_041734735.1 Babylonia areolata | reverse complement strand
CAAGTTCACTCGAATCGTTTGAACTACTGGCGGTAGTTTATCTGTATGACCGGTTGTTGTTGTTTTTTCTGTTTATTATCTTCTTTTCTTTTTTTTTTTACCCCCAAACATAGGCAGCTATACTCCGTATTCGGAGGTGTGCATGCTGGGCATATCCGCGTTTCCACAAACAAACGAACGCCGACATGGACAACGGGACACACTCCAAGGCACTGATAGGATGAATTAATTCCACGTGGAATGATAAAGTGTTTTTGACTTGATTTGATTTGTTGATACCGGGATTGAACCTTGGTCCAATGTAACAACCACTCGAATATAAGTAGTGAGAAAGAAACAAGCAGTGGATATCTATCCCTGGTGTAGCTATGTCAGAACTAGACACTAACCTGTGCAGTACCCTTTATTTCAATAAAAATTGTACTTTGCCTTCAATGTATCTTTCCCTGCACTGTATTCTAATGCACTTATTTTTCATCATCATCATTTATTTGTTTATCTATTTTCCCCTCAACTAAGATTGTTGGGTCACACTGCTCGTCAGGCATCTGCTAAGCCGATGTGGTGTAGCGTGTATGGATTTGCATGACGGCTATTAGTGAAAGTGAACTGCAGTAACCCCATCCCATCCCTTCGGCCTCAAGGCAAAGCCTTGTGGGGGAAAAGGAAACGTTGATTTGTAGCGGTGAACACTGCTCTGACGTGGTTTGAATTATGTATAGTGGTGTTGATGTTGTGATGCGAGGCTGTACTATTCAGATATTGCGATGTTTGATATGTATGTTTGTTGAGTGTCGTGTGTGTGTGTGTGGGTGTCGACAACGCATGACGGTCGGATCCGCTGTGTCCTCAAGAAGACGCCGGGCCAAACTACAAACGCCAAGGTCGTCCTGATTGACAACCCTGATGACCTATTCCACCTTGGTGTGAACAGTGTAGACTTTGAAGCTTTGGGTCTTCAGCATGTTGTGGGATAGGGGTGCGACGGAGGGCAATGCAGTTTTCTTTCAGAAAACGGTCAAAATTTGTTACCTGACAGTTTTGTTGATTGTTTTATTTCACGTGATTGTTGTTCTGCTTTACATGATTCTTCTGTGAACTATTCAAAAAGCTCAGCTGGTGAAAGACATAACATAAGCTTTGTATCACTCAATGTTTGTGGGTTGCGAAGTAGGTTAAAACATAGTGAATTTGTTACACACATTAGTCAATTTGATGTTATCTTATTAACAGAAACAAAAACAGACAAGCAAGATCACTCATTCCTTGAAAATGTTTTCTATGAACTTGGTTATACAATACATGTTTTCAGTCGAAAATGTTCATCGTACCAACGTTCAGGTGGTGTTGCTTTTGCATACAAAAAGAAATATTGTAATTATATAACCACTCTACCAAACAAAGACAGCAACTCAACATGGTTCATGATAAAATCATCTTTAACAGGATATGATAAAGATGTGTGTGTTGGAGTGGTTTACATCACTCCTGAAGGATCAGTGTATAGTAGTGTTGATATGTTTGATGATGTTGAAAACATGCTCTTTGATATACAAAGTAAATATGATTGTTATATTCTGTTAGCAGGTGGTCATACAAAAAATTTGAAAGATTTTATTGATCAGCATCAGAGTGACAGTAAAGGTCCATTCCATGATTTGATCAATGTTTTAGATGAGCAGTTATATCCAATTAAGTGTAGACATAATCAAGATAATCGTCGACCAAACAACTATGGGTATAGATTGATTGACTTGTGTAAATCGTCTTCATTGTATATTCTTAATGGAAGAGCAGGCAGAGATGACGGAATCGGAATGTTTGCTAGTAATGGCTGTACTGTGGTTGACTACATGATTGGATCCCCCTTTTTGTTCACAAAAATAATTCCCTTTGATGCTTTATTATCTGATGTACACAGCCCGTTGATCTTGTCTCTGGCTACTGAGTGTCACATATTGAACCATATAAATCATACTGATACGGCTGTCATACCGTGTCATAAAAAATGTGCCACATCAAATCTAACAGGTGAGAATGAAATAATACGAAAATGGAAACACGAAAAGGCTGCTTCTTTTCAAGAAAATTTGTCTAACGCTGAGCTTACACACTTAAATGACGCAATCGATGCTGATGATATTGACGTCATAAATGATAAACTCGCAAACATTCTGATTCAGACGGCAAAAGATACTCTCGGGACATATCAAATTCGTACTTCTAAGACAAAACACAGAGATAGTCGCAGCTGGTTTGATTCCACATGCAAACGAAGCGATCAGAATATTTTAAAGCTAAACACAGAGTAAAAAAAAAAGAAGAAATTCTAGTAAAAATAGAGACACGCTCGAAAGAGTCAGCAAAAGTTACAAGTCCGTTTTAAAGAAAGCAGAAAAGACGTGGAGGAAAAAATGGCACAGAGAACTACGAAGTTTACGCAAAAGCAATTCAAGAGAACTATGGAATAGAATTAAAAAGAAAAAGAAAACATCATGTCCCATAAACTTAGAAGACATGTTTCACCATTTCAGCAACCTTAACGTTAATGATAATGAACATATTGACAGTATAACGGCAATGCACATTATCAATTTAGAGGATAATGATGATATTGTAAATGCATGTATTACTGAAGATGAAATTACTTCAGCCATCAAAAGACTGAAGAAAGGCAAAAGTGCCGGTGAAGACATGATTCGTAATGAATATATCATCAACAGCGTTCCTTTGCTGACAGAAACATACTGTAAATTATTTAACAAGATACTGGACGAAGGTGTTGTACCAGAAAAATGGGTATCCGGCTTGATATTGCCATTGTATAAAGGCAAAGGTGATACACTTGACTGTGATAATTATAGGGGAATAACTTTGCTCAGCTGTGTTGGAAAACTATTCACTACAGTGTTAAATGCTAGACTAACTGATTATATCAATATAAACTATATACTTTCAGGAGCCCAAGCAGGATTTAGACAGTCCCATTCTACATTAGATCAAATGTTTGTTTTGAAATCACTTATTGATATTTTTTCCATGAAAAGGAAGAAACTTTACTGTGCTTTTGTTGATTTTAAAAAAAGCCTTTGATTCAGTTTGGAGAAGTGGGTTATGGCAAAAACTTGTTCATGAAGGCGTGAATGGTAAAATTTTGCGTGTCATAATGAACATGTATGATAGAATTAAGTCATGTGTGTTTTTAAATGGTGAAAAATCTGATTTCTTTAGCATTTGTAAGGGTGTACGACAAGGAGAAAATCTCTCGCCTTTGCTTTTTTCTCTGTATCTCAATGATTTAGAGTTGTATTTGACTGAGCATAAGAGTCCATCTGTTGATCTTTTATTGAATGTTAACATTTCAGAGTTAGATAATTACATGCGATTATTTGTACTGTTGTATGCAGATGACACAATTTTACTTTCAGAGACGAAAGAAGGATTACAGCAGTCCCTCAATGTTTTTCACAAATATTGTTTAGAATGGAAACTAGTGGTCAATGTAAAGAAAACTAAAGTGATGATATTTAATTCTACAAACAAGCTAAAGCCTGTTTTTAAGTTTGGTGATGCATGTTTGGATGTTGTCGATTCTTTTAAATATCTTGGCATCGAATTTAGTAGAAACGGAACTTGTTATAAAGCTAAAAAAATGATTTATGAACAGGGCCAAAAAGCTATGTTTTCGTTACTTCAGTCAGCCAGAAATCAAGATTTACCTTTACATATCATTCTGGACATGTACCAGTCTATGATTGTTCCTATTTTCTTGTATGGTGCAGAAATATGGGGTTATGAAAATGTAGATATACTTGAAAAATTAGAATTGAAATTTTTGAAACGCTTGTTCAAACTGAACAGAAATACTATGACCCAAATTGTTTATGGAGAAACTGGTATTTATCCAATTAGTGTGTTAGTGAAAATGAGATTAGTTCGATTTTGGACCAGCTTAGTGATATCAAACACAGAAAAATATTCTGGGAAAATATATTTGATATTACTTGACTTATATCGAAATGGTATTTATTCTTCAAAATGGATGAGTTGTATCAGACAAATTTTAATAGAAGCAGGGTATGACTGTGTTTGGGATATACTCAATTCTTCTTGGAGAGGGAATCTTTCTGCAAGAATGTCAACATTGCTTTGAGAGATAGTTTTCAAAATCTATGGAGACATGCTCTGTCGAGGCGAGTAGTAAATGTTTGTTTTATCGAAATTTCAAAAGTGGATTTGGTAGAGAAAAATGTATAAGTCAAATGCCTGATAATTATGTTATCAGCTTCTTCAGATTTCGAAGTAGTAATCATAAGCTGGAAATAGAAACAGGGAGACACAAAGGCATACCACGAGAGTTACGGCTTTGTAAGGTTTGTAACATGTCTGTGATTGGTGATGAGTTTCATTTTATAATGGAATGTCCCAATTATGATCAGTTACGAAATAGATATGTTCCTAAAAAAAATATGTCTCCAAAATCGGTTTTTAATTTTTGTAATATGCTCAAAGGAGGCAAAAAAGTCATTTTAGCTGTAAGGAAGATGATTAGATTTGCAAATGTTGCCTAGTTATACTTTTGGAGTTAAAAGACATTTGTGTTTTCTCAACTTTTATGTGATATTGTTGTGTATTTGGAAATGTTTGTTCTGGGCACGAAAAGATTATTTTGCAGTAATCCTCCATACTCCAATAGGAGTGAAAGGATAATTAAAACTTGAAACTTGAAAAACTTGTGTGTGTGGTATTAGCATATATTGAGGCCAAAATTAAAACTTTCACAAACGTGGGTCATTTTTGAAAAAGTTTGTGGATTGTTAAAAAAAAAGAAGGCATGCATTCTCTATAACACAAATTCTCAAGGAAAAATCAAAAAGCTGTATCATCCTGATGGGGTACTTCAACACTTTCATCTCTGGACATCAATCAAGATCAAAGTACCACTGGCAACACGACTAGTGGTCATTATTATTGATACTTATGTAACACCTTTGGTTAGATACCAAACTCTGTGCGCTTTACAAACCTTTGCACAACAGGCTGCCTACCTGGGCTGAGCCGACTAACAGCTGTTTTTTGGGCGCTCATCATTCGTTTCCTGTGTAGTTCAATCAGGCTTCAATCACGCGCACACATACACAACTAGATTCAAGTTCTTTGCTGACAATACTTGAAAATCAGCATGAATTTCACAACACTTGAAAACAGTGAGTCCTACTGCCAAAGTCACGTTTATATGACCAAGGCTTCACACCTTAACTAGACCCCTGACGTTGCATTCTCCAGCATGTGGATTGAAAAGGACTAGCGGTCATAGCCTGACCATCTTCAAGTAATCAGATTCCTCTCGGTTCCGCCGTTCTATTTACCAGGAAAGTTTGCAGTGGCTAAAACAGGTGGCAGCCATCTGAAGGCTACATTCGTTACTCTTATCAGTCAATATAGTTTGCTTGGTGAAGTTTGGTATGTGATTGTGACATTGATGCAAAATGCTTAGTAAAAATGGTTTTGTGCAGCTTTCTGGGTGGAGTACTATATAAATATCCGTCATTAGTCAATTATCAGTTCAAGTATTAATGGGGAGGGGGAGTCTTGAAAAACACATGTCGGGATCGATAAATTTTATAAAGAGTTCATTCATTTATGGTCTTATCCAGTGACAATCATGACATCACCAGTTACCGTGATGAATTTTACAATATTCTGTTGATCACCCGTTGACAGCTGAAATTCAACAGTACATTGGTAGATTGTGTAAAATACGTCGTTATGGTTCTCATTAGGTAAACCAGGTTGGTCACTGTTGAACTCTCATGTGAATGTTCCATATTAGGTGTGTGAGATTACCAACCTCAAAGGGTGGCTGTTTTCACACAACACTTCATGTTCTAATATGAAATAAATGAAATAAAATAAAGTGGTATCAGCAGTAGCGGAATGTTTGTGTTCACCTTTATTTATTTATCTTTGTGTGTGTGTGTGTGTGTGTGTGTGTGTGTGTGTGTGTGTGTGTTTTGTTCTCTTTTGAGAAATCACAGAAAGGAAAGGTTGAGAGGGTATGTGAGAGCAGTGAGGCCTCTTTAATGTAAAATACCAAAATCACACTGTTTTCAACAAAATCACAGTTGCAGGTACTACAACAAACAAACAAACATACATACAAAACAAACAAATCAACACACAAATACAGTGTCTGTCACATTAGATAATAACATGAGTTGTAAAGTTCACGTCAACCCAGCAAAAGCAAAGAAATACACCCATGAAACAAGAAACGAGAGGCAGGCTTTCAAGGTCTGACATCAGCGTTTGGTTCATGCGTCTGTCCTGTTTTCCCACCAAGCTTCAGCACATCGTCTGTCCTGTTTTCCCACCAAGCTTCAGCACATCGTCTGTCCTGTTTTCCCACCAAGCTTCAGCACATCGTCTGTCCTGTGTTTTCCCACCAAACTTCAGCACATCGTCTGTCCTGTTTTCCCACTAAATTTCAGCACATCGTCTGTCCTGTGTTTTCCCACAAAGCTTCAGCACATCGTCTGTCCTGTGTTTTCCCACTAAACTTCAGCACATCGTCTGTCCTAGGTTTTCCCACCAAGCTTCAGCACATCGTCTGTCCTGTTTTCCCACCAAACTTCAGCACATCGTCTGTCCTGTGTTTTCCCACTAAATTTCAGCACATCGTCTGTCCTGTGTTTTCCCACTAAGCTTCAGCACATCGTCTGTCCTGTGTTTTCCCACCAAGCTTCAGCACATCGTCTGTCCTGTGTTTTCCCACCAAGCTTCAGCACATCGTCTGTCCTGTGTTTTCCCACTAAACTTCAGCACATCGTCTGTCCTGTGTTTTCCCACTAAGCTTCAGCACATACTGGATCATTTGGCATACATGTGTAGTGCAGCCAATTTGGACAAATTTAATTCGCACGCCGTAGTGAAATCCACACCCGCTATTTTGTTGCTACGGAGACTAGTGTTCTAATACGAGTTTCGCTTCTGCATGTGTGTGTGTGTGTGTGTGTGTGTGTGTGTGTGTGTGTTCTTTTCAAATAACGTATCAGTTTTTCGTTTATTGTTGTCAATAATAATAATAATAATACATGGTTTTTCTATGGCGCGATATCCAGCACCAATGCTGCTCAAAGCGCCGTAGCTTACATCATCCAGTTGACTATAAACATGCCTTAAAAAACATATCAACCGCAATCTGACAATGGAAAACATCCAGTGTGTTCATATGAATGAAAAAGCACACTTAGAGATGAATCAGATTATAAAAGTTATGAAGTAAATAAGGCTTAGATTAAAACAAAATGCATTTCATAGAACACACACACACCCAGATGTCCCTCCCTTACAGACACACACATACATTCACACACAGACACACACACGCTGACATTAAATATAAACTGCACTGAAAAATAAAATTGCATCAGCATTAAGATATTTCTTATTTTCTAACACGGAATTCTGTTCGGACATACTAACATGCCTACACACGTACACACGCGTACCAGAGCACTGTATCCTCACAAACACATGCACGCACGCAAGTACGCACGCTCGCACACACACACGCACGCACACACTCACACACACACACGCCCATTAAAAATAACCAGATAGAAAAAATGCCATCACATCTAAGACCAAAACTACATAAAATACGCAATGCATTAAAACAGGACTACAAAAATACTAGTACACATATACTTGTTAACAGGCATACCTTGGTTTAACCATTCCGCCCAGAACAAAAATGCTTACGGAAAAGTTAAGTTTTCAGATCTGACTTAAAGGAATGCAGATCAGAGGCATTTCTAAGAGATGAAAGAGTTCCACATTTGGGGAGCCTGAGCTCTGAAAGACCTATTTCCAGCGCATTTCAGAATAGTCCTTGGAACTTTGAGCAGCTTTTCAGAACTGGATCTTAACGTTCTGTGCGGTTCATATGTTTTCAATACAGAGGAGAGATACAATGGAAGAGACTTGTCAAAATGTTTGAAGGCCAGTGTTGCTAATTTATAGTGAATGTGGGGACTCAATTGGAAGCCAGTGTAACCGATTCAGCAGAGGTGTAACATGATCATATTTCTTTTTGGCGAGAACCAGTCGTGCAGCATTGTTCTGAATTTTCTGTAATCTGTTGATGAAGATGGTAAACCTGCAAGAGTGGAATTGCAGTAAGCCAGTCTGGACAGGGCAAAAAAGGAAACCAACTGAGCCATATTTTTCTCTGTTATGTAGTGTCTGACTGAGGCTAGCCTTCGGAGATGAAAATTACATGAGCCACACAAGAATGAAATTTGGTCGTTCATATTCAAGGTTTGATCGAGATACACACCAGGTATTTGGCTGATGTTTGAAATGCTACTGAAGCAGGGCCAAACGTAACTGGGTCCTTTTCTGCTGCCTTAAGACGAGTTAGGTCTCCAACGGCTAAGAGTTCGGTTTTGTCTTCATTGAGCTTTAGCTTGTTTTTGTCCATCCATGTTTTTACGTCAGCTACACAAGCTTCCAATGCAGTAATGACTGTTTTAAAATCAGGTGGTGCAGCGGATTTTTGTAATTCTGTGTCACCTGCATATTTATGGTAACCAAATGAGTGCCTTTTGAAAATGTCAGACAAAGGCTGAGTGTACAAAGTGAACAAGATAGGCCCTAAGACTGATCCCTGAGGGACACCAAACACAAGAGGAATGACTTTAGAGGAGCTATGTTTAACCTTGAATTGGCGATTTGAAAGATATGAAGAAACCCATTTTAAAGCAGTAGATTTAATGCCAAAGGTAGTGCTAAGACGATTGATAAGATTTTGGTGGTCAATATAAGAATTTGGTGGTCAATGTATACATTTTTGTTACTGGGTTGTCGGTTAAAAATGTATGCTATTTTCAAACCGCGATTAAAATTTATGTGCTTTTGTCAGTTTCTCAATTCATCAAATTATAAACATTCTGATTTTTTGAAGAACGGTTCTGTTTTCATCAACAGTTCACAAAGTGCCATGATATGAACAGCACATTTTGACAGTGACGATGTTTTTTGTTGTACCAGTTTCAGTGGCATATAACACCCACGCCGCTCATTCTGAGTCCCCCATACACAGCCGCACCCTTGCTCGTCGGCTACAGAGCCTCTCAGCAATCCACAAGCAGTTATCAAAGTCAGGTCGCCACGAGATCACACATCAGAGAAGACCCTGCCGAATCACTTTGGTGGTGTGTCAGTTTTGCGTGTTCCAATCAGACATGAGCAACTCGACACAAAAAAGGTTACCTGTATGGGTTCGATACTTTGTTATACATGAACTGGCTGACAAAAACGTCCGCTCATTTCTTGTCGGTGTCTCGCTCAACTACCAACACGGGAGATCAAAACAAATCCATACTGCCTGTGACCCATCCAGCGTGGAATGGGCCATGTTAAACATAAAACCTGTCAGTAAACACAACCAGTCAGTGACAACCAAAACAATGTCTAACTCCAATTAACATTACATCTGACACAATCCACGTCAAGCCTTGCTCAGTATCAATCATTTAACTCCAGTTAGCATTTCATCAAACAGAAATCAGATCAAGTCTTGAGGGCCAGTGTCAAAATTTGATCAAGTCAAAAGCATTCTTTTCCTTTAGAAACGGATCCATGCATTATTGCATACAATGGTGTTGACGAAGCCAGCTGGGCTATGATGATACATTTGTGCTGAATGCAGCTCATGTAAACTCCAACGGCCAATAAACAGATGTTTAATACTGAAACTTATGAAAAGGTCATTGCAAGGCAAACTACTATGGAACTCCATATTTCAGAATGCGGTAAAAAAAAATTTTTTAATGCTAATGTGTAAGAAAAGAGTGACCAGTATGCATCATGTAAGGACAGTGTCCTCATATTTTTCCATGACAAAGAAAAAAGAAGAAAAAAGAGAAAAAATAAAATAAAATAATTTCCAGAGCAAATTTGGAATACCTTTAAGTTTGAAGTTCCACTGCAGTTGCTAGAGGTCTTTGGCGTGTGACTTTGGGTTTGATATTTGTGTTTGGAATTGTGGCGAGATAAATTTTGTGTGTGGCATTCTTGGCAAATCAAGCAGTCATTTCTTATCATCCAGTGCCAATGTGGCCACGAATGCAAGCCAAAACGGTGTTATACTTAACATTCATTTTTCAGAGTTTTATTTCTGTTCTTCATAAAACAGCATATGATACATTGTTTCAGCCAGCGATTGCCTGCAGAGCAGGGAGTGGGTCGAGACAGATCACGCTGTCCGAAGTGGCCCGGACTCCACGTCAAAACAATGATATGGTCTTCAGTTTCTAGACTTGTGTATATATATTATATACAGGCCCCACAAAAATGTTAAGGACCACATGGGAACTTGAACAGTGTTCGTCTTGGTGGCATGGTGAATGCTGAATGCCGTCAATCAGCGGTGTGTGCAGCCAATGTAATGAGCACCGGTCACAGCCACATGTATATTTTTGGCGGTTGGTTTTTGTTGCTTGTTTTTGTTTTTCGTTCAGTTGGGGGTTTTGTTGTTTCTTTTTGTAGTTGGTGGTGTTTATTTTTTTCATTTTTTAAGCAATGAAAATCGACAGCTATCGTTTGCATAAAAAATCCATTGAACAGCTGTACATTTTTGGTTAAAACATCGATTTTCCAAATGCAATTTTCATACTGTTCATGGTGTACATGTGCATGAACCAGCCGTTTATTTAAGCAGTTAAGGGCCAGTGGTAGACCAAAAACAGCCTTCACAGTCTAAATAATTTCTTAACTTAAAAAACAACAACAACATTATATGGAAACGTACGTGCTTTTATAAAGTGGTCTCAAACTACTTGTGAAGTCTGTATATGTAGTGGTGCACGAATTTCAATTGGCAAGAAATTATTTTCATTTCGGCCAGTTTTTGTCTTGAGAGCAGAGATTCAGAGAAAAATGAGACAGTCACATACTTTTTGAAATATCTATTTGAAATGGGTGAACCACTTTCAGAGCCAAAAACAGTGCAGCGAAATCATCTGTATTCATGAACGAAACTGTCAGGAGACATGTTTTGTGATCAAGCTTACAGCAGATCAACAGATGGACAAAACAAAAACCTGTCCTCCTATCTTATCCATCAGTAAAACCTGCGGTGAAAGGAGCAGCAAAGCACACGTGAGCGAAAAGCTTCGCAACGAGAACCTTGTGTGTGTGTGTGTGTGTGTGTGTGTGTGCGCGTGCAGTAAACTGTAAAGTAGAAGCATGCTCGAATGTTCAATTTGTATACTGAGGGTTTTCATTTTGAGGAAGTACTGTAAACAGCCTTTTTTTAACACTCAACCCCACAGGAAACAGTTTTCATCCTGGATTTGCGGGTGGGCGTTTGCTGGGTACTTGAGCATCACTGGAGGCTATTCTCTGAGGTTTCACCACACAGCACTGGCCAGGCTGGGAGTGAGAACAGAATGGCAACTGAAACAAGACACTGTGTCATGGACTGACGTCATGCTCTCACTTGGTTTTCCAACGACACTTTGATGTCTGTGACCTACACTTTTATAAAGCAATACGATCTATTTGCAGATTGAATTATTGTTCCAGACAATCATCTTTTTTTTTCCATAGTGCGGGAGGGGGTGGACGTTTGCAAGGTATTTTACCCTCTGCACAGATCTTAACCCTATCTGGGGAATGGGCTTTCACAAGGTGCTGGACGTCTACAGAGCAGTGGATTCAGAGATGGCTTTATTATATGGTTCGTTAGGGAGGATGCATAATGCTCCCACTCACACAGAGTCGATCACATTCTATGACAGTCCTTGAAGATTCAATGCTGGTCTACGGTCCTAGTATCGAGTGCATGTGTTGTGTCACTCTGTGGGTTCTCTTCGTCATGTATTGTTATATTTGCAGTCGGAAGTTGATTTTTCTTAATGTTTTCATGCAGAAAGCACAGACTGTATCAGGCCAAAAAGTTTTATTACACCATAACAATAATTGTTTCATTGAACAGTCCTGAAACTGCATTAACAAAACTATTTTACCAAACAGTAAAAAAAACACCCACAACTAAATCACTTATCCAGCTACATGACAGTAACATACTCAAAGTCAAAGACATGAAAACAGGATTACCGCTATCAGGACATAATTACATTTGTCACGTGTAAAGGAACATAGTGATTAGCCCAATTTGTTTTCAGTGTTCACATAACACAGCAGTTAAATGTTGAGCTCTGAGCTTAAATTACATGTGCAACAATTTTTTTCCCAATCAGGCAAACTTTAGACACAGTCACAGAAATATTTGACAAAACACCTGACCTTTTACCTGATATAAGAACTGTCTTGGCTGATCGAGAGTATTTGTAACAAATATCCCTTATTGTTATATGCTTTACATTTGACAAGTGTTGTGACCCCTTCTTGGGATACCTCAAGGCCTTACCATCATGTTGGGTTTATGTGAAGGTCAGGCATCTCTACCCTTAAAACTAATTTCCCCAATGCAGATGTGTAGTACATATGTATCAGTCCATACTCTTGCACATCCTTTTTCTTCCATTACTGTACTTTTCAGCCAACAAGGCGCTTATTGTTCTGGTGCTCAGATCTGACCCCTGCATCCTATCGGCTATTGCCCCCACCTGAGCCTGAAAACTAAATTCTGACAGCCACTTGGCCCACCTGTCCCAACAAACTCACTATCTGACAACATCTTTGATCACTATTAACACATATGATCACTCCCAATTCTGAACAACACTTCAGTCTTACCAATGTTCGACTGGATATTGGATATGGTTCATGGTTATCAATCTATCAAACTGAAACCAAGTTTTGCATTATACAAATTTCAAGTGAATGTGACTGCAATTCACCCTCAGGCCATGGAAAACCAGCAAAACAAAAAACAAAAACAAAAAAGCAGATAATGGAGCAGATGAATGGAGTAACAGAATCAACAAGCAGATGAAAACAAGTCGATTCCGATCCAGCTTTCAGAAGATAATGTCACCACTCGGAAACCATCCACAGTTCACAAAGCAGATGAGCCATATGGCTGACTTTCACTTGATGGCAGATGCAGCCATAAATGATTCACCCACATGGTAACGATGGTTCATATTTCACTAACCCCCCCACATCCACCCATACTTCCCTTTTCTTATGCATACATTCATTCATGTTATTCACTTATTGTGTGGAGTAGGGATGGGAGGTGGGGGAGTGGGGGTTTGTGTGTGTGTGTGTGTGTGTGTGTGTGTGTGTGTGTGTGTGTTTTACAAAGTACCTCCATTCCACATATGCCAGAAAATCAATTATCTGGGCTACAAATGTAAAACAGTAGTTTTTGTTGTTGGACATCTTCAGCTGAGTCCACTGATACTTTGTAAGCTAACCAAAGATGGTAGACCACGCTAAATTTAATGGCAGCTGCATGGCTTTGATTTGATTTGTTTTGATATGGATACTTACAGCGCCTGGCCTTGGTCTAAGCACTTTGCAAACTCAAGAGTCATTTGCACAACAGGCTGCCTACCTGGATAGAGCCAACTGACAGCTGCGATTGGGTGTTCATCATTTGTTTCGTGTGTCATTCAATCACATTCCAGGCACCCACACATACACACTCAGACAGACATGTAACATTTTATGTTATGACTGTTATGTTTATTTACCCCACCATGTTGTCAGCCATACTGTTTTCAGTGGTGTGCATTATGAGGATGTTCTTGTTTTCTATAACCCACCAAACACTGACATAGATTACAGGATCTTTAATGTGCGTATCTGATCTTCTGCGTGCATATACACATGAAGGGAGTTGACCTGGGAGATCAGAAAAATCTTCACCCTTTACCCACCAGGCATCGTTACCGAGATTCAAACCCGGGACCCTCAGGTAGTCCAATGCTTTCGACCACTTGGCTATTGCACCCATCATGACACTGCTCCATCAGTTATTCATTGCCATACAACAGTCGAAGCACATCTGGGGTACCATTCAGACACTGGCCCAAAACTGACAAAGAGTGGCTGTTCTTTGTTGCTGCCCTACATCCCAGAGGGCATATGTGCAGTAAGAAAGCAATAGACTGGCTCAAAAATTATCTGAAGACAGGTGCAGAGCAACTATCACTTGACCTTTGTTAGTTCAGCTGTGATAGACCCTGAATACCACTATCTCATCACTCCTGCTATGTGAAGATCAAAACTCAGCCTGGTGATGAAATGATGTGGAAAACAAACAAGTGTGCAAGTGTGTGCACATGCATGCATGTGCGTGTTTACTTGTGCATACAAATGTGTGTGCACCCATGCATGCGCACATGTGTGGATGGAAGTACCACACACTGTTCTATCTAATAACTAACAACAATTACAAAGAATAAATAGTGAAACATCTGGAAATGCAGTCAAACAGTAACATGAAAAACATCTGTCAAAGTGTAACGCTCAATATGGCTGAACATCAATTTTTTTTTTTTTTTTTTTTTTTTAAACTATCTAAAGGAGTTTTATGAACTGAATAGTGAGACATTCAGAAAAATGCAGTCAATCCCTTTGTTAAGACTGCTCAGCTCTGCACATGCATTTATTTTTGTGTTATTCTGTTCTGTCACTGTGTATTTTTAGTTTGAGACAAAGTTTGATGCAAGCTTTTGTACATATGTTCCTTAAGAAATTTAATCTTCCAATTTCTGATATCATCATCTTAGATGAACAGACTATAAATAAATAAACGAACGATATAATCTTCCAACATTATTTCCAGACATTTTTTTTTTTTGGGGGGGGGGGATATATTTTGGGTTGACTGAGCAGGATGTGGGAAATTATTTAAGGATCTTGTGCATGAATTTTACAATCTTTAGATTAATTACTAGTTAAAGGTTAAAGGTCCCATAGCCTGTTACCACAACAATCAGGGCAATTGAATTTATATCCGCTGCGTCTGGGGTTCAGCACAGGAAAGTGGGCCCAATCTTCAACCATTTCAACCTACCCAAACCAAGTCAGGTACCCATTCACACCTGGGTGCAGTGAGGAAAACAGGAGCAAAGTGCCTTTCCAAAGGTCAACACAAGGCCGAAACAGGGGATCGAACCCTGACCACTGGATCTGAAGTCCAACACCTTAACCCATTCTGCCACATGCCTCATTACATTGAGGAGTTATCTGTTGATATGGCCTTATTACCCTACCAATTGTTCATGCCATTCCAGTCACACACAACAAAACTTTGGACAACATTTTTCAGATTTTCTATACCTGATGATTATTGATGAGAATGCTGCTGCTGCTGCTGTAACAGTAAAAGGTTCAATTGGGTTTGGATTTATTGTAATTTTCAAAAGAAAACTTTCATTAATTAAACAGTCTGTAGCCCTCATAATATACACAGATGGAAAAAAAAAACATGGCATGACAGAACCGTATGTATCATTATCCGAAAATCAACCAAGTTAAATGTGAAAGAAAGATTACCTTAATTGAATGTGTTTAGAATAATCATGATCAATATTGGAGTGAGTGTGAGTAAGAGAGAGAATGAGAGAAATAAATTGTGTGTGTGTGTGTGTGTGTGTGTGTGTGTGTGTGTGTGTGTGTGTGTTCATCTGTGTATGAAGAGGGAAGTTGGGGAGGGGTGTGCCTTGATTCAGTTACCAATGTTATTTTACAAAGTTGGTTTGACAGTGACTGGTACAATGGCAGTCCACTGTCACTATGTTCTCAGAATTCATTAAATATGTAATATGGCAAAAATTGTATTTAACAAGTGACAAAAAATATCAAGTGAAAAAACACAGACTAAGTGAGAAACGAAAGACCTCAGATTACTCACTTTGCTCTCCACAGCTAGCAACTATTTGATTTTCAATATTCGCTATGAACAAATCAAAACAGAAGGCAGGTCTGTAAGCTGCCAAGCATAAAAAAATGCTTCTCTGGAGGTTTACGTTCAACGACATTATTTCAGTTTCATCAGTTGTAATCCACCCAATACACAAACCAATCTCCAGAATGTAAGAAAACAATTCCACCATGCCAACAAGCTAAACTCTGACAAACTCAAGCATCCAAGAAGAACAAAACTTCCAAACTGCAGAAAGTAAAGTGTAAATTTGAACTATCATGCCCACTTTGAACGAATGGGAAGCCAGGGGCAGACATTCCCGCCAGTCACAGCCCTTCATTTGGCAGCTCTCCTTGCACACACGATAGCTGTCCAAAGGAAGAGCGGAGCAGAGCAGGTACTTTATTCCCTTCACTCACACAAAGTCACTGTCTCCATTTCAGCTCAACAATTGCTGTTCCATTTTCTCTCTATCAAGTGGAATCAACCATATAGTATAATGTATGCAAATTAAAGCACTGCTGTCATTCCATTTTCCCCATGCCACTTACTATAAATTAATCTTGTCAGCTCCTGTCTGTAAGCAACTTATATATCTATGGAAATCGAGTGACACACAAAACACTACTGTTCTTTTTCTTACTTTTTACATCATGTCTTTTTCTAACTTTTTACATCATGTCTGTAACATTTCCTTCATTGTAAACTGGCTCACAACATTTGCCACAACATTCTCTTTTCAAACATATCTCTTATCACTCAAACATCTTTTTTCTTCAGATAATATCAAGTTCTACATAACCCATGAAATGCAAAAAGTAACCAACTGGCATGCTTGTGTCCTGCAGAAGTTCCAATGAAATGATTAATGAAACCAAGAGTCCTGCAGAAGTTCCAATGAAATGATTAATGAAACCAAGTGTCCTGCAGAAGTTCCAATGAAATGAGCAATGAAAACAAGTGTCCTGCAGAAGTTCCGAGCAAATGATCAAGGAACCCAAACGATGTCAGTTAAACTGGAAGGCACATCCAACACATCAATTCCGACCATCCAACACATCAATTCCCGAAAGCGGTAAACTGGCTGAATTATTGAAGTGTGGCACAAGTGAGGTGAATTTTCTGATGATTTGCCCTGCACAAGGGGACAGCTCTTCATCAGGCAGCTTGAACTGAACACCAAGGCTACCTGTTGGAAAGCCGCCTCTTGTTAGGTATTCCATGTCTCTCTCTCTCTCTGTGCTAAACAAGGCGTCTGCATCAAAGTCCAATAAAGTTCATCATTACCGTCTGAGAAAATCATGAAACATACTTATAACTCACGATCACCCATATGAACACCTACTCCATCAACACCGGGAAAGAAAACACATGTACAGAAGGAAGCACCACAAACATGCTTCATTATTATTTCTATTGTGGAAAAACAAAAAATCACCATCTCCAATCAGGAAAAAGGGAAACATGAGGTTTCATATGAAGCATCCTGATCACTGCCTGTTTACCTAGACTGTTCAATACTGAACAGGTTTAAAAATGCATCTGTTCCTGTGATTAAATAAACATCTTCAAACTCATTGACCGCCAGTCTAACTTTACAGCCCATTCCAGTCATTTGATTTGTTTGGCAAGGCAGTAATTAAAAACCAAATCTATGTGTACAAATTACAAAGCTTGTTAAGTAAACAGAAAGCACTGATTTTATCATAACCCTCCTCTTGGTAGATTCTTCTGCTTTTCGAAACCACCCATTAGCCTTGAATATGGCCCAATGGATCCATGGAGCTCTATCCGGACTGAACAGAAAATATTTTTTCAACAGCACTGAATCTTACTTCATATGTCAAGGTCAGAAGAGTGGTACAAAATTTGGAAAACTTGTCAATGGGCTAGGACTAATATTAATAAAACAATCAAAAAGGTTGAACACAAAACATTTTCTTGCACCATGAATGTACTTGTATCAGATTCAAGACAGGAAAGCACAAATACCACTTACAGGAAGAGCACACAGTGACCTTTACGTCAGCAAATGAATGTCAAGTCCCATCTCACAAACTGAGGAGTGGTATGACAGATTACCAGTCAGGGTAACTCCAGTCACTGTCATTTTGTTCACAGTAGTTTGAAAGTCTTCCACTTTTGTTGTACTGCTGGAGGACCAAACCGAACTTTTTAATCCAAACTGGATAACTGGATAAAACAGAAATAAATGGCGGCATTTTAATATTTCTTGTCCAGTTTAACATTGTGTGTGTGTGTGTGTGTGAAAGCGTTTATATATATATATATATATATATATATATATATATATATATATATTACACACACACACATGCATGACTTTTTGTGTGTGTCTGTGTGCTTTCAATACTGATAGTATGACGTATGTGTTTAATACTATTACTATTAGTAAGTATGAGACATCGCACACCAAGGCATGCTTTGCATGTGGGATACACCAAGATGCCTCAACTGCATGTTTCTACACTGACCACATCCTTGTCAGTGTTCTCCCAGTCACAACTGTCAAAGTATCTCCAAGGAGAACACAGCTGCATAACTGATTTGGATCTGCTACTAACTGGTAAAAGCTTGCCCTCTAAAAGCCGCTGACATTTATCAATATCTCAAAGATAGGTCAGATGAAGCCCTGAGGACAATGATAGCTAGATAATTTGGGAGCAGAAGAAATGAGGTTGGGAAAGAAGGGTGTAAGAGTGTATGATGACTGAACATGTTTAAGTTCCCCATTGTAGGGATGCTGGCCGAGTGAGGTGCATGGAGGGGTGGGGGACTGGAGTGGCTGAAGGAGGAAGTGAAAAGACATCAAATGGGACAAAAGTCTTAAACTGATAGTATAGATACTGTATCTCACTGTGCTACCAAACTTGAAATATTTCTATTACAAAGACACATGAGTTCCTCAATGTCAATTCGGGCAGATAAGACTTTCCTTTTTGAAATGAAGTGGTGTTGCTGGATTTCGTAATGTGCAAATGTGTTTGTGGGAAAGCAATAGAAAATGCAAGCAAAACTGTTGCTTTCATGTCATATGTTCGATGACATCCTTAGAAATAACCAAAACCTAAAATGGTATCGAATGGTTTAAATGCAGTACACACCTGAGCACTCCCAAGATCCTGTCCACTCTGCAAAGCATTGTGCATCTGTCTGATCTTGGACAAGAATTTATTTTCTAATGTAAGCAGAATAGACAAGATTTTCTGGTTGCTTTTCCTGCGCCCTTTACTTCAAATCAAACAAAGTCCGGTGCCTTTTATTCCAAATCAAACAAAATCCAGATTAATCTATTTTCAATTCAACCAATGTCCATGGGATCCCCATTTCTTATTCAAATCAAACCAGACTATCTTTTATTTACAGCTGAACTTTGACCAGAATCCCACTGGGCAAACTGGTTTCTTCTGCTGAAGCAACTGACATAGAACAGGCTACTGAACTTGTTACAGTACCTAGTAGTTTGGTTTATTTTAGTTTTGTTTGTTTGTTTGTGGGCTTTTTTTGTTTTTGTTTTTTTGTTATTGTTTTTTGTAGCTGTTGTGGTTTTCCCCCAGCAATCAGCTTTTTATGTTTCTTTTTTTCAGAAAATCGGTCATTCAAAATATGATCCATGTGTGTATATTTTTGTTTTTGAAATAAAATTCTGCAGCACAGCAGAACTCTGATCATGGGATTACACCTTGGTAAACTTACACAAAAGCTAATAAAGCTGTTTCCTAAACCAACTCTCCAATGTCATAAAAACAGATGAAAAAGTAATAAAATTCAAAGGATCACAATATGACCAACTCCTCAATATGTTCCGCTACATATGGCAACTTGTCTTGTCAACCTTTTTGTTTTCTTCAATGAGATCAGAAAACTTTTCTAAAAGACTTGCTCTGGATGCAGCTCAGAACTGAAAAAGCTCTGATATTTATGTTTTTGTTTGTGTGTTTGTTTTTCTGACAGAGAGACAGACACACACATTGTTGTGAGAGCAAGTATTGAAGAAGAAACAACAGACAGCGACAGATTAAAGAGAGGGAGGAGGTAAAAGTGCTCACCAACTGCAACTTCATTCTACTCCTAAGTTCCACGCACGGATGGCATGATCCTTCCTTGTATGTTTCTGCTAAACCTGCCAACAAAGACAATAATCATGCAGCATTAACTAAGTTTTTGAAAAATAATTCTAAGTAAACTTTATGAGTCAAAGCAAAATACATCATGGGAGGGGAAAACAAATTCTGATAGTTCTTTTGACTTAAAAAAAAAAAAGAAGCTTTTTATCAACAACAAAAATTTACTTTATAATATTAAAGATACTGCACTGATGCTGAGTCATGCTGAACTAACAAATGTTCCAGTTCAACATTTAAGGCACCATGTGCTAAGCACCACACTAGTTAGCAGTGTTTAATTACAGAGCATGGATCAAAAACATCTCATGATCAGTTGTGAGGACTAATGAGTGGAGACTTATATACAGTCTCCATCTTTTTTTTTCTTTTTCAAAAAGGAAACTCAAACAATGTAAAATAAAATCAAAGATTACTAACAAGCTATGGGAGGTCCTATCCTGTAAACCAGACTATCACCAACACATCAGCCAGGATGCCTGCCTGTCTACGGTTATGCTGATCTGCCAATTCAGCTAACACTTTGCTTCATGTTACTCTCACCCCAACCTCCCCAATCCTTTTTCCAGAATACACAGACTTCACAAAAAGCTAATGACCACTTCAAGGAAGCAGGTATAGTTTTCATAAAATGTTGAAAAATAGATTTAAATTATGCATTTTGCCTTTGGTCTACTACCACTGGCCTGTCACTGAATGCAAACAACTGTTTCAGGACCATACAACTTCAAACTTGTTTGAAGAATTGATATTTCAGCCAAAAATACAGTCATTTAGTGGACTATATATGACAGGTGTGGATTTCCATTGTAAAAAAAAAAAAAAAAAAAAAAAAAAAAAAAAAAATTACAATAAAGAATCTCTAATTATGGGTGGTACTGATTATTTATACTGGCTGCTTGCACTGCTGTTCGTCGAAAATTCCGTAATTTCAACAAGCCTCCAAGAAGAAAACTGTTTCGGTTTTGAAAAAGTTTCTTAGTGGTCAACTTTCTATGAACCCGGTCAGAAAATCACTGATAATGGTAATTTTTCAATTATGCCAAGAATCTTCCCGTGTTCAATAAAAAAAATTTTTTTAAATTTTTAAAGGAAAAAAAGGCGTAAGACATGTCGGTGTGACCCCTCACAACTTTCCTGAGAAACCGAGGAACAAAGAAAAATAAAAGCGACCAGTCAGTCAGTCAGTCAATCCGAGCCCTAAGCAACGGGTGGCCAGACACTGTCAGGAGTTCAATGCATGTTTGTAAAGGGCACCTTCCCAGACAACCCCTTTCTCCCCCTCCCCTCTGCTCCCAGCTGGATGGAGGGAAAGGGAAGCTAGCTAGTGGAGTGCCGCATAGAGGCGCCACTGTCTGGCCAGACTTACATCTCATTAGCAGAGGTGCAGGGTGCCGCGTCAGCTTTTTTTGCTATCTTTTTTTGTTAACATTTAACAATGAGTGACAGCTTTCAAACATACTCAACATTTCACCTACAACCTCCTAAGACAGTCATTCTTGTCAGCAACTTTAAATTAACATATCCGACGTCGTCAGCTTATGCTTTGCGAAATGAAAATGTGATGCATCAAACATAAAATGTGCACACCAAGGTGCACTTTTCAAAGAAGCGCTTCACAATTTCCCTGTACAATGCGTATGATCTTTTAACTTCCTTATCTTGTCTCTTGAATTCAAAATCATCACAATGATGGATGGCCGTTTCTTCTGTTTTCATGAGCAATATATCCAATACATGTATGTATACACATAAGTGTATGATTAAGTGTTGTGAAACTCGTTTCTTTCGCTCTTCCTCTGAACAGTGGTACTGCTTCCAAATTTCTGTAATCTACAATTCCTCATTCTGAATTTTCAATCATAAAACATGGATACTGAAAATGGCATACAAAATGCCATTTTCAACATTTGCCTTTGTTGAGAAGCACGAGCATAACTATCAACCAGCCCAGGTGACACAATCTCGCTATGGATTCATGAGTCTAAAACTGCACCTGTGCAGCATACTGAGCTTTAAACTGTAATGTTTTTATCAGATTTTCATGAGGTTAGCACTGACAGTGAAAATTTCAAAATACTTTACTCAGCAGGTTACTCTGATAATCTTCAAGTAGTCTATGAACCAAAAGTTGGTAGATCTTTAACTTCAAGACTTAACACATAATATGGGTGTGGGAAAGGCAGAAACAGGGCAGAACTATGTATCCAGTACAACAGATGACGCATGGTTAAAAAAAATGGTGTCAGAATTTTCAAACAATATATATCACAACTGTGTCAGAATGTAGCTTGCCACACTGAAAACAATTCTTTTAAACCTATTTCAAACGTTTGTTTCTATCTAAATTATAAAGTTATTTTTTAACTGAAGTTCCTGTGCTTGCAGAGTGACATGGGTCAAAGCAAGCTGAACACTTTATTAGTTTAAGGATATAACCCTTATAAAGGATAAAGTTTAAGGTTTTAACCCAGAAAAGTAAACCACCATATTAAAACTTACTCCCATCAGAGCAGATAGGATTCCCTAGTACCACCAGGGTGTAAACCTTTTCCCAGTTCCAAACACCAAGTTTCATCAGAGGAGGAAATCGCATTCCACCAGTCCCTTCAGTGTACAACCTTGCCACCCTTCCCAGAAAACCCAGCATGCCAACTATGTGGCTTGTCAACCAAATTCAATTGTTTGGCTCAGAACAAAGGTTCCCTTTTCCAACCCAACCTTTTTTCCCCTCACAGTATGCCCCCCTCCCCATCACCAACCCCATCCTCCTGCCTTTCTTGCTGGCTGTAAACTATGTTGGCAAGATGCAGACTGGCTCATCCGAGATGGATAATATCAATATAAAGCTGTTTTGGTGAATGCTGTCATTTGAACTCATGAGAGTTCTGGCCAGAATAAACTGAAAATATGACTACAAGCAGTGGTTAATCAAGAATTTAGCTAAGTTCATCCTGTATGTGGTTATGCCCCATAACCAGTATCAGAAATGTTCACTGTACAGTGAACAAGTAAAATTATTTTAAAGAATTGCACACACACACATACACACCCACAAATGGGAAATTGGGAATTGTTTAAGGTATGTTCACACACAATATAAACAAATGCATTTATTTACAAACCCTCCTTTATTAAATTGTCCATCTGAAGAAAAATACAAGATAATTTTGACTGATGTATGCCTGATGTGTAGGCTTATTTTTGTCTGTATGTGTGTGTTATGTTGTACTTTTCATGTAACTGAAGAGGTTAAAAGAAAGGAGAAGGGAAATAACTGAGAAAAGAAGAGAAAGGGAGAGAGAAGAAAAGAGAAAAGAAAAAAGGAAGATCGAGTCTAAGTTTGCTACACATAATTGTATGATTTATGACATATATCATATGATATTGTATGGCTTCCTTCCATATTATTGTCTTTTTTTTTTTTTTAAAGCCCAAAATCCATAAATGAAAAGTTGTATTTATTCCATAAATGCTACTGATTACTATGACATAGTTATTATGGAGTGCCAAGTATTGGTTTGATTATTTTCATTTTGTGTAGTTGTGTAATTTACATACAGAATAAAACGGTCAAAAAAAAAAGAGACTCCTTTATTTTCCCTTTCAGCATTTATTGGCCAAGCATTTTAAAAGCTGCTTACTTTGCAAAACAATGAAAAAGTAATACAGTGGCAATCACACACTGACACAGACTCGCACAGTGACAGTGTACTGCAGGCTGCTGCAATGAATGCACAAACACTTCAGTGCAAGCAATTGATTTCACACAAGGTAAAAACACTGACTTTCTTTATAACTTTCATCTGCCCACATCCATTTCCAGTGATGTTCTCACAGAGAGAGAGAGCAGTCAACTGTTCACCCTATACACTCCACCCCCAGTCAGTCTATAGGGTTGCGAAAGAGCTTTTGAAGGGGAAAAAAAATGTCAGTCACGGCTGACACCGCATAAGTGACGCACAAGCTCTATCAACAATACGAGAGCGAAGCAGCGCCCGGGCGCCGCGATCTCATCCCATTCCAAAGTCAATGAACAGGGCAGCCGACTTAGTGTGTCAACCGCGTAGGTAGTCGATTCACACACTGTGCGATATACGTACATGTACAGCGCCGCTGAATGCCGACTAATTGACCCGCCGCTGTTTGCTGCGGGCAATAGAACGGAGCAGAAGTTCCACACACACACACACGCACCACAAAAAGTGCTGACTTGACAAACTGCGCCAGTCAGCGGGCGTCAACTTATGCGGCAGGCCGATGTCGGTGTAAAGGTTGGTTGGAACAGTGATAGGACGTCGGGCCGCTTTGTGTTGCCCCCACCGTGTACACGTCACAATGTACTAACTTTATCACCCTTTATCAACCTCTGCCTTTCGCTGTGCTGTGAGAAACCACCTGTGGCAAAAACCCCGGCCCGCGTCATCATCATCCGACTTTCAAAAACTCCTCCCCTCACGTCAGTGATAGCACGCGTTAAAGCCCGACACACAACACACCAATTTATCGGCATTAACTAAGTATAACGTGCGCGAGCGCGTGTGTGTGTGCTGACGAACACGTGCACTTGGCCACGACACGTTTGGGGTGGTTCACTTTTCAACAGGGCCGCGCTGATGAAACCAAGTTGTAGTCAAGTATAATGTATAACTGAGCCACATGTGTTTTCTTACCTGCCCTGCCGGCCAAGTGACGTGAGGAGTGCTGTACGTCGAGGAATGTGCTGAGTCATTCTGCACCGGTTGAGCCGCATTCTCTTTCTGCACACCTTCAGCTGAAACAGATAACAGCGGCGACTGCAGGCCTGGCAGCCATCACAAGACAGCTTACAGCCGCTCTGTGTCAGCTGTATGCTTCTCTCTCTCTCTCTCTCTCTCATCCAACACTGAAGGGAGCTTCGTGTACCACACAATGCGTGTGCACACGTAAGTGTACGTTGACCACATGATCCGACACACTTGCTATAAATCAATGTCATAACTGCGATGGCAATGTGATCAAATATAACACGGAAATGGCAATACATTTTTGGGGTTAAAAAAAATACTGGACTGTTTGTTTTTCCCCCTGACATTGACGTCAAGTGTTTTATTTCACAATGGGCGTACTTAAAGAAATGGGATTGGAAAAAAAAATTAAAAAATAAATAAAAAAGGAAGGGGTGTGGAGTTGGCAGGCCTCCAACACAGGCAGTGGCTCTAACATTCCAAGGAAACATTCGGGCAATGCCCGGCTATAAGAGCTACACGGTGGTTGAAGTATTCCCCACCCCCTGGCAAGACATGAAACAGAGATGGTGGTCACATGAACTTTACACGCGTAGACTCAGAGTTAAAAAAAAAAAAAAAAAATCATGGTCATAACAATGCAGTTATCAAGACATATCATTATAACTTGATATAATTGTGTGTTAAAGTTTAACACAAACACGGTCATGGTATATTGCATACTGTAATTATATGTATATAATATGCGCGTTATCAATGAAAAGCAGTGAACACCCCCCACCCCTCCCCGCTATAAAAAAAAAAAAGAGAAACAAAGAGTGACAACAGCACTCTTGCCTGTAGTTTTCATATGTCATATTTTTCATACAAAAATTATCCACCAAGTAACGCATGCTATCACAATAAATTATAACTTCAGTTTAACATCATGTTGAACGACTCCACGTCCGGCGTAGTATACGCCTGCGAGTGCAAAGCTTATTTTATTTTTGTCCGTGAAACGCAGTCATTTTTCTTGCCGGTACCAGCTCTTATTTCAATTCATGAAATAATCATGTTTCTACTGGTGCATGCTCTATATATTTCTTTTAATGAAATGCCGGTTCGACTCGCTTATTTTTCATACCACCACGACGGAATGCTGTACAAAACCATAAAACGAAATTAATGTAATAGTGGCTTACTCACCTACTTCCAGAACAAAGCACATTGTCTCCTATCTTTCAGCTCTGACCGTGGATGAAAATCAACAGATTTTTCTTCTTCTTCTAGATGAGCGACAAACTCGCCAAACATTGCAGAAAAACGAGACGAACTGGTGGTGGTGTAGATAAATAATCGCAGACTGGCGTCCGTCCGCCTTGAAAAAAACCCAAAGCGAACTGAGGTGCTTCACACAAAACGGACTGACACAAACCCATCTCCGGCAAACCGGTTCACCGATCGAATCGCTGCATGTTCACAGACTGCCCTTTCCGTACTGCGCCGACAAGACAGAACTGCACGCCCCGTCTTTCTGCAGTGCCGAGTTCAGTGGCCGTACCGGCGAGGAGTGGCAGACAGAAATGAAACCGGCTCCAGCGATTTCCAGACTACTGCGGTAGGCAGGCCGACAGACGAGAGAAGTCTGACCCTTCAGTCACGTGCCTGGTGACCCTGGCCGGACGTACCGTGGCAACGAGGTGAAAAGCACGTGATCATGCGACGGGGGCCTCCGCCGGTTTGCCGGTTCGAGCTTTCTGCTTCGAGACTGAAACTTCCCATCCAGCCAGGCCACATCCTCCCAAATCATTTTCATACACCGCATTGTTATTCGGCGCCTCCACTCTCACAGACGCATTGATCTCTCTCCTCGTGCCTTGGCAAAGATGCAAACTCTGGCTGGTAAACTCCTGTGACGTGTGGGAGTGATGCGCGAGCAGTATGTTAATCCACGAATGTGTGGGCCCACACGGTGACTGCCAATCCTTGAACAACAATTTGCTCGACATAAAATAAATGAATAACTGCGGTCGAAAATAGATATGGTCTGGCGCATTAGGAGCAGTTGGTGTTTCGCGGCTATTTCATGAGTGAACTGTCCGGCGTCTAGAACTGCGACTGGCCGGTCCATGCTCAAGAACCCAACGTCTGGAACAATCTGACCACAACACCGGCAGCCTACACGAGACCCAAACTCCATGTCTGTGCATCAAGTAAATAGTTTAATACAAAATGTCATACCAGTTTTGACCCAACGTTATCAATGCTTCCTGGTTGATTGACAATGATTAGCCTAGTCTGTCGAGTTGCTTAACGGCAAATTATACAACTTGTATTAAAACAAAGAAGGCATTTAAAAATAACATGTAACGTTTATTTTCCTGATTTTCTTCAAATACTACCTTGCAAAACACTGCACAATACTACTTTTTTTCTTAACTGCTTCTGATCATCCATGTCCTCTACTTTGTCATTTCGTGGAGGGGGAAAAATCGATACTCTCCCCCTAACCACCACCCTCCCGCGGCTCTGTTCAACTCCGCTGAATCATCAGACAAGCCGGCAGTCCCTGCGACATGATGATGCAATACACGGGACGAGAGGAATAGAGAGAACAGAGAGGCCACACACACATTCTCTCTCTCTCGTCTTTCCATCCCTTGAGCCCCCCACCGTGACCCCACACCCCGCCCCCTCTCACCATAAATATTTCCGTGTTACGTTCGCGTTATGTTAATGTGCTTTAAGTGAATAAAAAATTTAAAAAAACGAGTTAGCTCCCAAAATAACTTCACGCCTTTGTTCTAAAACTTCACGCAGTTCATTAGCATAATGATGCGATCGCATGTAATAACGGAACGTAGTTACCAAGCGAATCATGCCAGAAAGACACAAGACAAAGAACTTGAAATGATGAAAGTAACGAAGACCCTATTTGTTCAAGGATCGCAAAATTCAATACTGCTTTACATAAACTGGTACAGGCATGGCGTTTTTTAAATAACTTGAAAGGCAGCAGCACACACTAGCTGAGCCAGGTTCCCCCCCCCCCCCCCCCCCCCCCCCCCCCCAAGCAATTCTCCGAGTAATTCCAAATCACCTGTCAAGAGCAAGTGGATGTCACAGTTCAATACAACTCTTGTTCTTGTTTAACTTCTGACATCCAAACATTACCATAACGAGGTAGGCCGAGGAGAGATTAATTGTAAAACTTGGACGTTCACTTGGACCCGAGTTCTTTCACACACACACACTTTTCTGAGGATGCTTGTTTCCACAATGAAAACTTCCTATTCGTCCTGTGCTGAATCGTGTCAGACCCCCTTTACTTTAAAACACAACCCCAGCAAGCTTCTCGAGGCTCTGCAGAGATTCGGTGTCGGTATCTCCACAGGCAGGTGGACTCAATTTGTCTCACCATCCCAAACCATTTGTGGACAGTTTGATCAGTTTCACGCCTAGCACAACACACTTACAGAACCGGCACTCGAAATTCCACTTGAACTTACTTTCTGGCGAATCGAGGCCACAGACAGGATCCAACTTTTTCTTTTCTTTTCTATTTGTTAACACCTCTAACAAGCCAAATTTCCCGACAGTGCGTTTAGCAACATGATGATAATCTAGTTTCCTCCAGTCATTTGAGTTCACAAGCATCTGCATGTGATCTATTCACGCAGAGACCAGAAAAGAGAGAGAGAGAGAGAGAGAGAGAGAGAGAGCGCCTTCTGCACTTCATTAATTTCTTGTCAAGAAAATCTTCCCCAACGGCAAAGCACAGCACTCATGACATCACGCTCAAGATGTACTGCTAGTAATGTACCTGCACTGAAAGACCCTCCTATGAAAACTATTCTTATCCAAAAAGCGTAGACACAGGCCGGGTCTAATAGTCAACCACAGAAAAGGGAGCACAACACTGACGTTATACTGAGCAAACAGATCATGTCTTCCAGTTTTGTTTGCGCTTATATTCATTCAGCCATTTATCTGCAACTGAATTCAGGAAACACGGTCATCCGTAACCCTCCAAACATGGCTAAAGATAGTGAGGTGGTTCGGTTTAAGGAGAGGGAAGGGCAGCACACTTTTCACAAGCTGTAAGGTGTGGACGTTTACTTACGGGAGTATATTTGTATCAGGATCGAGATAACTTTTTCAACCAACGCTTTAATGTGAGACTTGTTTACACTGAACCGCAACACCAAATACAAATCCACTATGTTGAACACAGCAGTTCAAAAGTAAAGTGCTGGTAAACGACCACCGTTACTAAAGACAATTAATAGTATATTCAAGAAGTCAAAGAAACGATAGGTGTTGAAGGGAAAGTGACAGACATGGCATCGTTCAATGACAGCAATAGAGCTCAATGGTTCTTTTCTGACGGGGAGGGCCATTTGTCACGTCTGGCATGACAGTCTCGCCTCCTCACATGTCTCGGCATATGGCGTGACGACTTCCCTGTACAATGTGACCCATATACCAGTCAAGTCAGTTGTGAAAAATAACAGCCACAGATATTCGAAATACGCGACTTTTATGTAAACATCACCGAAAAACATCCAAGTCGGGAACAAACCAAGAAATATTTTACGGGTAATTGTGCTGCTGGAACAAGCCGTGGGAAGACAAAGCTTTCTGTGGACAAAGGCAACAACCAACCCACCCAGTCTCACACTGAACCAGTTGACTTAAAACAGACATGACATTGATGTCATAAACACAGCTGTTCGCACACACTCAAACACGTAATCATTTTTGTCGTGAAATAAACGAATGCCAAACAAATCACATACAAATAATATGTATTAATGTGATAGATAATATTTCTGCATCACATCTTGAAACAAATACATGCATAGGGTAATAAATACATACACTGCATACTGTGATACATTGTATACCTGTGCCAATTCAAAGACGAGGTGTTGGTGAACATTCATGACATCCCCTGACTGCCCAATGACCGCCGACTCCAACAGCTGACCATTTTGTTAAAACTTGCGGGCTAATTTGGCTTCTCTCCTCTGGCTAAGTGATGACGACACAACTCACTCTGACCTGTCTGAAGCGTCAGACATGGGTGGGGCTAACATGACGGAATGGGGGGAACGGGTGGTCCCACCACAAGACTGGAAATTGTACAGCAATCCTTCTTAGCTAGACGTTTTCAGACGCGGGCAAGACAGTGTTGTGGTTTATGCTCCCAACTGGGAGAGGTGAAGCTGTGGTGGTGGTGGGCACGAGGGGTGGGGGATTAGTTAAGGCGAAGAAGTGAGGGAGAAGACGGGTGGTGGAAGGGACAGGTGGCTGCTTTACGTTTTTTTGTGGCACTGGCTGCACAGCCTCTTTGCTGACCGGCACTACATACTCCCTACCTCTCCTTCCATCCCCACCAGCTCGGAAGCGCTGAGCAAGCAGATCTGCACAACAGGGTAGTTGTACACGTACATCAGTGGGTGTGGGTGAAAGAGAGAGACAGGAAGATATAGGGAGGGAGACATCGGAAACACAGAAAGCGCGCGCGCGAGAGAGAGAGAGAGAGAGAGAGAGAGAGTGCGTGTGTGTGTGCATAGACGCAAGTGTGTTACAGAACTGCTGAGAGCACGACCACTGAAGTGGATGGGAAGCCGAGGACACAGAAGAGAAGAAAAAAAAATCTATGTTTACTGCTGGGACTGAAGACCCATAAGAAATGGAGAAGAAATCCATTTTTAAAGCAGCGATGAAGTTTCATTCCCACCCTACCCCTGCCAAAATCCCTGAAAAGGATGTGACTAGCAGTGGAGACAGCGAGGCGAAGGGACACTTGTGAGCAGAAAATCAATCAGCCCAGCCCGGCACCCTCTGTCTGCTTTCAGACAGTGTCTGGGTTAGGAAGACCTTTTTGGCCCACCACTGCACCATCCTCCAAACGTCACACTCCCTGTGACACAGACGGCACTGCGGTAGTGTCACTGGACGCTGCGGCAGCACCAAGGTCAAGCTAAGGTCTTTTTATTGTCTGGGCTATCCTACTCCCAAGTCTCATTGGACAAAAACCTTCTGTTCCATCCTGTAGGAAACGAGTAACATCGTCGGCTTCGGACCCCCTATTATTTTTACACATAACAAAGTCCGCCCATTTCCCTTCAAAAACATATGGCGAGGGGCCAATGAACTTGGGGTTTTTCCAATCGTGTGATTCTATAACACCAGCAACCCCCCCCCCCTCCTCCTATCACCAAATAAATGTTGTATTTCGGCAAATGAACGCAGCACTTACCAAAATGAAGACAGTGAAATATTGTGCACTGTAAATTCAAATCAATTTTTGTTTTAATTGAAACATAGTATTTATATTCTACAGTAATTATGACAATGGTGAGTTTTCATCCAAAACAGGTTGAACAAACAGAACATCTTCATTAACAGACCAATAACAACAAAAAACGAATGCATGATTAACCAACAGGGCCCTGGTTAGGAACCCACAGCGACCAACCAGTTGGCCGACCACCCAGCAGACAAAGCAGCCCAAAGTGAATGCATGCTAATTCAGGCCAAGCCCCAGAGACCAGAAGTCTGGATGGTGTCAGGCTAGAGAGAAGCAAGACAAGCTGGCACTTGCACAGTTGCTGGCTGTATCTCTGCTGTCAGGCCGTTTCCCGGCAGTGCCAGAGGATCAATGTGCTGACCACCAGGTTAGAAGGGCACACCACAATTCTGTGCTGATAACTTCACTCACGTTGCCTCCCCGTAGTAACCATACTTTCACCTGTTAATTTTATTTTTAAGTCATGTCGAACAGGCATTGAAATGATCAATTGATTTACATTCTGCTTCATGAAACCCCTATTTATTCTCCTTTTTATAATGAAGCCCAAACACCCAATTATTCTTATCAAAGAAAGCAACCCATCTAGTTTTCAATGGAAACCTAGTCATTTTTAAAGAATATCTAACTCTTGCTCTGTAAATGTACTTGCTCTGTAAATGTAAGCCACTTTTTTTCCATTTCACGTATCATATACTTGTCTAATTTACCATGGTTCAAAATAAAAGGAAAAGAAAAAACACCTGTATTTTATTTCCTCCAAATGCTATCTTTACAAGTGTGAGCAACTGAATGGGTTTAGCAAACTGTGGGATGCTACCCATTACAATCCTACCACTCAATACATGCCATACTTTACATAATTCATGCCTCTACTCAAAGTGAGAGGTGGGGAGATCAGTGTTGGGGAGCGAGGGGAAGAGACGGAACTGGAATCCTGACCAGAACCAAGTTTGCTAACAATGTATGTCTGAAAACAATTCTATTTTTTACTTATATCACAGGCTGGAAGAAAGGTGAACAAGAGGAGAGAGAGAAAGTAACCGGGTGAGAGGGGGTGGGGTGAGTAGGGGGAGGGGATAGATTTTGCTTTTGGAGGGCAGGCCAAGAATGTGTGGCTTGGCAGGCATTACCACTGCACTGCAGCATTCCAAGAGGCCATGAACAGGCTGGCTCTCTCCACAACTACTGTTCACAGGTCTCTGTAATCTCCTTGGTGCTAACAACTGATAATGAAAGTAAGCAAAGCCTTTCCGCTGGACAGTCACACTCCACTCCCAGTTCTCTGACCATTTAACCTGAGCCTTTTCCAGGCTGCCACTATACACCTGTTTTGGTTGTTTTGTTTTTTTTTGTTTTTTTTGTACCCACAAGGGAGAAGCATGATTCAACTTAACGACAGGACACAACAGTGTGTGTGTGTGTGTGTGTGTGTGTGTGTGTGTGTGTTTGTGTGTAAACAAATTTCAAACCCACATTCTCATTTCTATAAAGAAATGTGTATGTACAGGAACATGGAAACGTGCATGTTGTGCATGCATGAGCATGCTTATAGTTAAACTTGCGCTGGAGTTTAAGAAATCTAAATCAGGCACAAGCAGTGAATAGTTAATAGGCAAGAGTAAATAAAATAAACAACAGTAAATTATTGCTTCCTAATGCCTTTGCAGCTTTCCCACCAACTAACACACAGAACCATTAAAATAAAACAAACCATAAAGATAAAGTAGAGGAAGAAACCAAAGAACTTCATTCAAAGGAAGTACAAATTCCACTCACATTCACTATCCATTCACATGCCATTCATTTCACATGTACATTGTACATCCTCACATCAACATTCTATATCTTCCTGCTTATGACCATTTTCATCCAAAGATAGTGACTTGCACATCAACTGAAGGCCAGCATCTGGTGCAGATCATGGCATTTTCATGTGCATAAATCATAAACTCTTAGTCTATACATGAAAGCTGGTTTCAATATTGAGCATTACATGCTGGCAGACTTACTGTTTCATCAAAGTCATTGACTGATATTCTTTTTAATTCTTGAACAAACCATAAAATATCTGTATTTCAGATCACAAAATATTACATAGTAGAAATTCACACAATTTTTAAACAGTATAAAAGCAAGCTCTCAACATCATTTGGTGATCAGCTCTGTGTGTATCCCCCTGATAAATGAACAGCAATAATACATCCCTCATGGAACATCGGAGAACTACTGCAACACATTTACAGAGAGCGAAGGCAAAGCAATATAAAGTAAAGGTGAAACAATAATTATTAGAAACTCAAGATATTCTTAAATTTGCACACAAGTTGGTTGTTTTGTTCAAGCACGCATTTGTTTGAATTTGTGTGTGCAAGCACATTTTACATATTCTTAATGTTCACCTGACCTTATCAACCCACAACAGTCTAGGCTGGATCCAACTTTCAAAAAACGTGAAAAAACATAAAAGGGGGAAAGAAAATAAACACAGTACACTTGTAGAAGTACCAAAGCACATAAATCCAGGCTATTGCCTGTAATATGTACCAATCTATCAAATTTTATCTTAATTACATGCATAAAGTATACATTTAAAAAAAAAAAAAAAAAAAAATGCAACGCAAAACAGCCAATAGGTAACATTTCCTGGGCACTGTAGAAACAATAGAAGAGCCCAAACATTAAGTCCAGAGATAAACCAAATATCTGCAAGAAAAACATGTTTAGCCTTACATCTTGAAACTGTAGATGAAACTTACTGGAAGTATATCTTTGTTGCGGAGTGGATGGACACTGAGTGGAAAGAAACAAAAAATCCACAAACAGAAAAATTTCAATGAAAAAAAGTATATAAATCTTTTTTTCTTAATCATTTTATTGTTCAAAAGAGATCAGCACAATTGTTTTGAAATTGTAGTTAAGTATTTCTGGCGCACAGAAGATTATACATAAAGAAATCCTGATTTGCATCATTTTTTCATATGTATATATGTAATGTCCGAACTGACAAAAGTCAATCAAATTGTGAGTAAACAGCTTCTTGAGACTTTTTGACCTTACTAATTAATTGTCAATCGACATACTGTCAATGATATTTCATGGTCCAACCCACAATGCAATTCAGTGGTTTGCAGTAAATACCTGTCCATGCACAAACATTCAGTTACACACAGAAGTATCAAAACTGCACACATACAGGCATGCACATTAACTATTCTTTACATAAGCAGAAGCAAGATGTAATATCAAAATACATGTAATAATTATACGCAATATCTGCTGATATTTTGTTCATGTTCATGATCACACAGGTAAACTGTTAAGTGCTAAAATCTCCAAACTAAACTGCAAATTTTTGCATAATGTATGGAAAACTAGGGGCCAGAAAACAAAAAAACACAAAACACATTCAGTGTCAAGATAAACATACTGTGCATCCGGTGGCTTGGCACAGAAACAGGCATGTGCCATCAGAGAAAGTTATGTCAATCTGAAACCTGGTAAGCATACAAAACTGTTTTGGGGGGTGAGGGGATGTACGATTAGAAAATGGTCCTGGAGAAGCATACCAATATAAGAATTAAGTATACCATTGGAATTTACACCTACCTTAAAAAATTAATGCAAGACAAATTATTGATCCTCTCAAACCAATCCAGGGTTATGATTTTCCTTTGTGCCATTATGACCAGCAGTCAAGAGAATAACTGTTATACTATATGTAAAAATGCTTGCAAAATACTGCATCCACTTTTATCTGACAGAAGAAACTGTGCTGGCATTATGAATTATTTGAGTAAAGCCATCAAATGTTGATGTGTCTTGATCTCATTTCTCTTTTTCACCAATCAAGTCTCAACTATTCATAAAGATTTGCAATCTGACTCAGTCCTGCAGAACTGGGAACTGGTTACAGTCTTCTCTTTTACATTTTGAAGCATCTTTCAGCAGCACAATTCACTTTGCTGACTGCTTTTACGCTGCCAAAATCAGACGACATGACAGCACTGCGCAGCCTTTGCTTCCACTTACATCACCCCATTCGAAGTTTTGAGGGACAATGAGTACTCTCGATATTCCTTTAAACCTAGAGCAGTTTTATTCTGGACCATCATATATTTTACTAACAATTCCATTTCTCTTTTCTTTTCATGCCTACCAAACATTGAAAATACAATACAGGCAGTTCCAATCTTTTTGGAGACAAAATCTTCTATGACTGATATTACAATCATCTACAGCTGGCAGTCAACACAACATTATGACCAGTAACGAGGCCAAAAGTGAATGCAATATAGTTTATTAATCTATTTTGATGTCTGTAAAGGTGATGAAACATTTTTAAAACAATTGTTGATAGATGTAATATAACTGTATCACCAATTTATTTCAGGAATAAATCGGCTGACAGCTTTCATTCTACTCATATTCTATCTATTTTCGTATGACTATAAGGAATAAAATTGAAAAACATGTTGCATCTCAAACAAGACAGGTTTTCAAAATGACAACTTTATTTCATCCAAAGGACTTAATTATGTGATAGATAAAAATCAAAATTTACAAATGCAATGTTTACTTCCAAACGAATTAATGTGATAGATAAAAATAATAATTTTCTAACGCATGATTTACTACTTTGACAAACTGAAGTGGCACCAAATATGATGAAACTGCTTTTATATTTATAATTAAATATCTACCTAACAGCTATTGTTGCAAATATGACAAAAGGCCATGACCTTTCTTGAAAATTTTGTTTAACAGGATGGGAACAAAACTTTTCATTTTTTACCAACTTAATGTTATAACTGATGTTATACTTATCACGGCAAATGTTGGGTTTTTTTGTTTGTTTTTTTGTTGTTTTTTGTTTTTGTTTGTTTGTTTGTTTTGTTTTTGTTGTTGTTTTATACTGAACAAACTTGGGCAAATTACAAGATCACAGGATAAGTGAGGGCCAAGAAATCAATTCTGTTCTGATTTTTTTTATAATCAGCACAATCAAATAGTATTATTCACTATTCAAACAGCATCAAACATGAGTTTCCTTCTATCTTTGATTGAAATGTGCACATGGCAGAAATGAATACTCACACACACACACAAAAGGAAACGGGAATAACACAAAATTTGAAAAACTTTGGTATCTTTCATACTGGCACATGTTTATTAAGCTGGACACACCTGCAAAGAAAATGCTTACAAGACCGTACAGATAAAATAACTGACATTGTGTAAGATCCAATCAATTATGCAACACTTAATATTTGAATAGAATGGTTTATTTGCAGCAACATAGAAAAATCATGAAATCATAAACATAAATATTCTAAATGAAATAACGCTATTCAAAAGTGCAATATTTTCCATGTCCAAACTGACCGCTGGAAAGTTCTGTGCTTATATGACTTACAGAGGTGCGTCACATGATCTGTGCTCTTGAAGCTGATTGGCTCTCCAAAATTTCCAGCAACAAAGGCAATCAAGAGAGGCAGAACGTGTGCAACAGCAGGCTTCTTTTTCCTACATTTTACTCTTTTTTGTGTGTGCATACGACGGCACTTCAATGGCCAGAGTTTGGTTGCAGCAATGAAGGCTGTCAACAGAAGAAAAGGAGGACAGCACATGTTTGCTGATTTTGTCTATGTCAATCACCTTTGGCATTGCTCGAATTTCAAGTAGAAGTTAGATCCAATATGGCCACGGAACTCTCCAGCGGTCTACTGCGCATTCCCAGCAATGGGCAACAATATTGCACATTCATGGTAATGGGTAAGAAGTGGGCCATTAATGTCCAGCACAAACCAACCTTTCTCTCTTAATGTTAAATAATCCAGGCGAGTGCTTGTCACTTGTGTCCTTTTTCTCTATCAACTCCCACATACACTAAAAAGTAAACAAAGCCTATAGGATTAACCTTATAGTGATGTAAAATTGCTGCAAGTACAGTTTTATTTAAAATCTCTATCATCAGTCAGGGTGGCAACGAGTTGCACAGCAGCCAGATCAGTTTCTGCACTTGCATCTGTGTGTGTGGAAGCTTTAAACAACGGTCAACCGAAGTGACATTTCTGATAACCTTAAGCATATGCAATGGGTTTTACAACAACAACTTTGTTCTATTTTGATTTTCAGTTGATAATTCTCACACCTGAACACTTAACTTTCATGCTGGTTATGCTAATCCATGCAAACAACTGAGCCGAAGCAACAGTGAATGAAAGTCTTCAGCTGATTACCTTTTCAGTGAGATATGCTGGGACAAAGACAAAAGTGTTTACATTATTTAGCACTATTACTTTGATTCCAATTTTGTAAATGGCAAATAAGGTTTTAATATTTCAAGACAATCCATTCTGCAACACAACATAATATTCAAAAGACATTCTTTTCGACACTTTCTGTGACCTCTTTAAACTATGATCCTCCACAACGAACGGAGTTTTAGGTCACTACCATTTTCATTTTTACTACTTGTTCAAACAATATTTCACATCCTATTTAAGACAAACAGTACCTGAGATAGATCCTGTTAAAAATTATACTTCTCCAGATTATCTGGAAAATTCTGTGTTAAAATTTTCCAGTATCAAAGGTGACTTACAACTTGTTTCATGTGAAGGGTTGTTTGTCCTTAACGCTGAACTAAAATCTTGCCAACCCAAGCTGACCATGCCGAAGGAATCAGATTTAAAAGTCGGTCAGCTGACTTCATTATCTCTTGATCACCATGTGCCAACTGCTGGTAATGTGCAGTGTTGTTCACTTGCCCAATACTGATAACGGGCAAAACTTAGCCCATTACTGGTGATGCACAAGCTACTTTGCTCAGTACGGCTATAGATTAAAATGTTGCACATTACAGGTAATGTGCAAATTAGCATTAATGAGCATGACATACAGTATATACATGGATACCAATTGTTTCCTCTAAGTTTCTGATTGGTGGAGAAAACCAGTGTAAAAACAACCCATGACAACTGACACAGTGAAAGTGAGGAGACCAAAAATCAAAGACCATGGGCCAATACCATACACTGCTCAACAATAAACATGTGTGAGCCTGTTAGTCCCAAAGAGAATTGGTGGAATTCACCACTACAAAAAAGCACTTTGAGAGGTTTGAAAGAATTATATAAATGTACAATTATCATTATCATTATTATTATATATCAATGGTGTGGGTGCCCCATCTGATGATCTGAAGCCCTTCTTCATGGTCGAACTTTGAGCACCAGTTGGAGAATGAGTGACATGTCACAACATAGTGGTCAGTTCCTTTGGAAATTTTTAGTACTAATAGTAGTCACTTCCCATGGAAGTCAAATTATGGTTTAATCTCATCACATTCCATGACAGAGAACAATGAAGCAAACATCAGAGATAACTAGATCAATAAAACAAAATTCAAGTCCTTTCATGCTACAGAAAATGAATCATCTGACTGGTCCAATTAACGCAGGTTCCATGTCAGTGCACACACAACTGGCCTTGGCTCAGCTCAGCTTCATCAAACCACGATTTGTGCACCATGTGTGTCCCAAAAACTGTGCTTACAAGCAAGCAGGCGGATGACCCTAGTAAGCAAAACATGAACGTATCAGAAAACTGCTGACGTCCGCTAACACTGGAACAAACAGCTACCAGTTGTAACAAAATACCACAAAATCAAGACAGTTGACATCTGATTACCTGAAATTCTGCAAGTCCTTGTACAATGGTCTGATGTCCACCATACTTTTGGTTTGGGGGAAAATGTGCAGTTACAGTGATAAGCTTAACTATAGCACTTAAATTAACTTGGAATATTCAGAGCAATGAGACATGCTAAGACGAAGAGCAACTCTAATTTTTACTAATGACTGAATGTATGAATAGATTTATAATGAAAAATCAATACAGTTCAGTCTCAAAATGGTGAAATGCCACAAATAAAACCATCTAAAAACACTCTTGAAATCATGATCATCAGACCAGGGAGAGAATGGCATGGAGGGGCAAACAGTGGATGTTAAAATACTTAAATATTACAAAAATTTTCACTCACCTAAGCCAGTATATCACTAATATATGCCCTTTCCATAGCTCCATATATTTATTTCATCACCCTTCATTGTTCCTTGGACCTAAACACTTAACAACATGACCTTCAGGGAGCAAGCTAATACATCATATTCAACTCAACCCCATTGTTATTCTGGCTCAGTATTGAAATTTCATAATCAGACTGGAGATTAGCAATGGAACTGGCATTCACCCTAAGTTAAGAACAAGTTGTTCACAATCATGTATCATACCTTAATGTGAATGTCATGTGGATCACAACAAAATTCTAATCATTTACACCTATTTTTGGTTTCCATATAAAATACTGCATCATAAACAGAACACAATCACATTAAAATACATATATCATTACAAAAATCTTTAAATCTATACATCCCCCATCCTTGGGCACTTAGGCAGTGTTCATACACACCTCACTTGTGTTAACTGTTGCTATCAGCATCAATGTTCAACATAATATATAATTCATCTTCAGTATTTTCACCAGAACAATGTTATTTTTATCTCACTATTCAGTCTAACAGGATCCAGACCCGTGGAACCCAGGAAGACTCGATATTCCTAGAATGAGCTTTGATGAGAACAAATACTGCCATGTCATACCAGTCACGACAGGTTAACATGGAATGACAACAGCTACGACAAAAAACAGATTACACAAATATCATATTCCACATGTGTGTTTTTTAGTTTAGGATTAAACAGAATGCAAATAAATCCTTTAAAAAATGAAGACCACCCCTCGTGACTCATCGACATGGTATGACCTTTGATCGGTTGAGGACGGCAACCTCTCCCAGATTTTGCAGTCGAGTGAGGGAACACCGGTGCATTCCATCCGCAAAAATGTGGCGAAAACATTTTAAATACTGAAATAATCAAAATTCATGGAATTGAGTGTGACAGAATGAATAACAGCGAATTGTTTCGACTTTATAAATCTCACGAAAAATGAACAAACCCTGCTCACGACTTCTTCCTTCTCCATGCAAAAATCGCGAAGTCAGCCGTCTGAAAAGTCGTCTGCGCGTTCACTTCGAAACGGTTGTTAAGTGTTGGCCTGTAAAACAAACAAGAAAATGTTGGATGAAAAATCTATACCGTTCTCATGACTGAAGTGCTGCAAATGATTTTCCTTTCAACTTCTTTCATTGGGTGGCTGCGTGGTATCTTTCGTCGGCATTTGCTGGACCATCACCACACCTTCCCAGGCATCTTGCTCAGCTCGCCTGTCAGAGTGGACAGACGAACCGCCCCCTAAGGGGTGTTGTCGAAACTGAAAAATGTCTGGATCTCATTCCTGAAACTTCACAATAATAACGAAGTGAACATATATTCGATGAATATAAATTACACAAACTCGTGATTATGTGCGACCAAGCGGGCTTAAAAGCCCAAGAAATGACAATAAACATAAGATCCAATTTATGTTATTTCATCATGGATCCAAAGATTCCTTACGGTGCTCGTTTTCCGCCCCAGTGACATCTACATCCGTCAGCTGATCGAACTGTGATCCTTGGCAATGACAAATAAGACAATGAAAATGTGGTGATTTTTTTCACTTTTATGTATATGCTGACTAAATAATAGCTGTTCAAAAGTTTTTTTCATACAAACAACACTTTTTTCACTTACTTTCACAATGATCGCCAGGAATACTCGCGACGCGAGGTCGCCGGTATTATTAACCAATGAAATAATTCTCTAAATTTTCTGCACGAGTGAAACAAGCTCAGCTTCCTGTAGCAGACGACGTTCTTGTTACATAATCAAGTGGCGAACTTGAGGTCGACAACCGTGATGCACCGGTTAGCTTCGTTCAGAAATCAGATGTACAGAATGAAAATAACAGTTACCAAATGAAATCCAGAAGTACGAAGGAATACATAGTCACTTAATTAGAATGACAGTATAATGCGTGAAGCAGCTAATCAGAATAAACCAATTTTAATTATACTGAATAATAATTTGATTTATAAAGTGCCTCAGGTTCAATTGTGCTGTACATAACACCGAAGTTTAAAACACGCATTTAAACACTAAAACGAAATGAAAAAATCTTTCATGCACAGCCCTTTACAAGTGAAACACTCAGGCGCAAAGTTTACTGATGCGCGCGCGCACGAACACACACACACACACACACACACACACACACACACACACACACACACACACAGTGTATGTGCGGTAAGCAAATAACTGTAAGTCATCTACTCATTCATTGTCCGAGCAAAAGACATTTAATTCCTAAAGATGTAGTTGATGACTTTTCTTCCAATATTTCATCAGCCACTGAAAAGATTTTGAATGATTATTCATTGCTTAGAATGTTTTCGGAAATTTTAAACTCCAGTCCAGCTGGTATCCTCCTTTGATGTGTTATAATTAATGTTGTTATTTATATCTACATTGTTGTAGGTTAATACTTGTTGATATGCATATACATATTCTCCTTCCCATGACACCTCATTCAATACACACCACAATCTCTTTAGACCTTTTTCTTATACTTTTCCTCTGATACATAACATGAATACTTTTTTACACTAATATTCACATGCATTCCCTTTCCTTTATCCACTTCTTTACTCCTTTCCGTCTAAAAACACTTATAGTGAATAGACGTTAAACTGAAGATAAACACACACACACACACACACACACACACACACACACACACACACACACACACACACACACACACACACACACACCGTGGCACTAACACGCAACACTGACTCATACATCTCACATGAAAAAAACCGCAGTAAACTACTACTGACAATATCATATACCACCACTACATTATCACTCCATACAAAAGGAGGAACAAGTCGTCATCTGAGGTTCAAGTTCATCTTCACGCTGTTAATTAAGTTCTTATTGCCGTCTTCAGTTCTTTTTTCTTTTCCTTTTTTTTAATTTTTTTTTTATATGTATATATAATCTAGATATTCGTTTACTTCTCTCCTTTTTATTTTCCTTTTTTTTTTTTTTTTTTTTTTCTCAAGGCCTGACTAAGCGAGTTGGGATACCCTGCTGGTCAGGCATCTGCTTGGCAGATGTGGTGTAGCGTATATGGATTTGTCCGAACGCACGGCAGTGACGCCTCCTTGAGCTACCGATACTGATACTGATCATCTTCGCGGCTAGCACTTCTCAGTCAGTAGTTAAATTAACGGTTCAGTCGACATACTGTGCAAGGCGCAGTAAACTCAGTCACTGGGAGCAGCAAGGCAAGGCAAGGCAAGGCAAGGCAAGGAGTTTATTTCGTTTGCCCCCTGGGGGGCATTGAAACATAGCATACGTTCATCCCCAACATATATCCTATAAATATAAAAAGACTGATGTCAAAAACAAGAAGTAGGCTAATTATTCCAGTCACTTGATACATACACATTGACAAGTAGGCCTACTCTATTTCACTCATAATACATACAAACAAACAAACAAACTGAACAAACAACAACAAAAGCAAAACAGAAAACCTTTAAAAAAAATCGTATCAATAGACAAAATATTAATCAAGAGAGCTACGTATAACAGAAACCAAGGATTTAAATTTTAACAGTTTTTTTTCTTTTCTTTTTTTTCTTTTTTTTTTCAGAGAAAAATAGGTAGAATTTAATGAGTTTAAGCGGATTCTATAATATCTTGATAAACATTTTGTCCGGCTGATGCTTTCAAAAAATGTGCACACAAACAAATAGTGAAACTCACCAGCAATGTAGTTTGTGGAATATTTTTCACAGATTCTTTCATTTCCGCTGTTTGTTAACAGGCAAAGGATTATTAGCTATTCTAAACTTAACTAACTCAATTACACAATTATTTGGTAACACTGTAAAATAAGCATCTTGGCCAAAGTTTGGTTTAAACATCCTGTAATTGATATACATAGTATCGTTATCGACATGTCTATACCAATCTTGCAAAAAACTTATCTTTTAAACAACGTTTCACTTTCCCTTTGAACCACCAGGCAGTTGGATGAACATCAAAACTGAGTTGGTTCAACCAGAAACAACTTGACCCAGTTTCATTCACGACAGTATGAATACTTCTCAAGTATCGGTTCTCATGTATACACGTTATTACTGTTTGAATTGAAGAGACATCTATAAACAACCAAAGACAGTTTAGACGTTGTCTGGTTTGTAACGAGCCTAAACCAAAACACTAGCATTCTGGATCTAACAGAGACAGACACGGGAAATTTACCAGTTTCGTCAAAACCCATATAAATGATGGGGTGAATTGTCTTAGTTTTAGAACTAGTTTATAAAATTTTAATTGCAATTGTTCCACCATTTCGGAAATATCAAAACCCCAAATTTCGCAACCACATGCAAGTACAGGAAGAACTGTTATATCAAATAAATCAATAATTAAATCGACAGGAAGATTAAGTTGGCTAATTTTCCTCAGTAATGCTCTTGAAGCACGATCATAAAAATCTCGCCAGGCAACATAAATTTTATTATTGTAATTTAGCTTTGATCCAGCTTTGGAAGTCACTTACAACCTCAATTTTGTCCTTATCGATATAAAAAAACAACAACAACAGGAAATGTTCTTACTTTGCCCCTAGAAAATACTGCTACTTTACACTTTTTAGCATTCGGATTAAACTTTCATTTTTCACAGCTGTCTCACTGAAGAAAGATAAGATAAGATAAGAATAACTTTATTATCTCCAACTGGAGAAATTTGGTCAGGTGCATTATCACAACATAGACAAGTAAACGACATGGGGACCGTAACTGTAAAAGTCAACAACAGCTTTTACGAATATTACGAAGATACAAATGTAAAAAATATCACATACATCGTTTCATACATACATCCACACACTGCAGGTAATAACTAGTATTCTTAATGTAAAAACAGAAAGAATTAAGAAACATTATTTGAATATAATTATAAACATAGCCTGCTATACTGCACATTGATTATAATAGACAGATAAGATAAGAATAAAGATGAATTGCGGAAAACCACAACCAGATAATCAGCACACACCCGCACCACCCCCACCCCTCCCCCCCCACACCCACCCCACACACGCGGATTACTTGATTAAACAAGAGTAATAAACATATGTTCTCAAATAAAAGCATTTCACATATTCGCTTTTAAAAACATTGCAATTAATTATTACATCGTAATTATTAAACAGAGATATATTTAGAATATGGACGTTAGCATTAGACATATTCCATTGTACATTCATCCTGCATATTGCACATTATTCTTCCTACATATTGCACATTCATTATAACCGATTGTCACGTTTTTAAGCTCAGTAAACACACACACACACACACACACACACACACACACACACACACACACACACACCTCAGTAGAATAAGGTACAGCCTATCATGCACGGACTTTCACACGTCTCACATGAGAGTGTGCGCGCGCGCACACACACACACACACACAGTTCTCAAGAATTTAAAAGGTGGATTGAACGTGGAATAAAAGTCTTCAGAGCTCTGGATTTCAACTTAAAAGTTCTGTAGCGTCGTCCTGATGGCAATAGCTCATAATACTTTGCTAATATATGGGTGTCGTCAGTTGCTATCTGCCTGATCATTCTGCAAACCGACCGCTGTCTCTGAAAAAATCACGGTGTCATCTGCGTAAAGCAGAACAAATAGCTTAAAGGAAATATTACAATCTTGTTCACTCATATTCATTTTCCTAGCCTCATCAACCATGTTTTCTAATCCATCTAAATCTTTTTTTTCTAACATTGTCAGAGACAGATTTTCTCCTTGTCTTACCCCAACATTTTAACTGAAAAATTCTGAGAATTCATCATTGGCCATAACACATGATTTAGCGTCATCATACATATTTATAACAACATGCAATATTCTACCATTA
>NC_134904.1:19148574-19196074 GCF_041734735.1 Babylonia areolata | reverse complement strand
ACTCGGGGTTGTTCCTGGCAAAATTCTGTAGAAAAATCCACTTAGATAGGAAAAACAAATAAAACTGCACGAAGGAAAAATTACAAAAAAATGGGTGGCGCTGTAGTATAGCAACGCGCTCTCCCTGGGGAGAACAGCCCGAATTTCACACAGAAATCTGTTGTGATAAAAAGAAATACAAATACAAATACAAATAGTCCAGGACTTCAAGGCCGGTGATGCCAGCGAATTTCTTGGATGAAGTGCAGAGCCATCGATCTTGAGAAACGTTTCACGCTGCGTGGCATCTCTGCTGTGCAGAGCCAGTGCTTCACATCTGTACAGGAATCAGGAAAGCACCAAAAAAAAAAACCAGCATTGCATACGGCTTTAAAGGCAGGTGTTTGTTATGATGTTGTCTTGGATGAGCCTTCCATGTATGAACATGTATCACCTTGCTCAGTAACTCTGGAGGCCATTTCCCTGTCCATGGAATCATAGCTAGAAACTACACTCCACATGTCAGTGTTTAAGACTGTCGAGATTTGTTAAGTTGGTGCCGGCCCTCAGTGATGATTTTGTGTGTGTGTGTGTGTGTGTGTGTGTGTGTGTGTGTGTGTGTGTGTGTGTAGTGGGGGGGCGGGGTGGGGGTGGGGTGGGGGATAGGGGGGAGTGCGGGACTTCAGGCCTCAGCAGAGGAGGACCGGCTTCCTGCCTGTAGGTGGGATTGAATCATTTCACTATGCTTGCTATTTCTTTTGCCCGGGAGTTAAACATCAACGTGTGTCCTCGATCATAGTGTATAAGCGTTGTCTGAGCTCGCCATCCACGTTCTTCACGGTGGAACTCTCGTACACAGAGGCGAAGGGGGTGTCCCCAAAGATAACTTGGCGCCAGACGATTGACCTCCCGAAGGTAAGCAGGCGATGGAACGACACACTGGTGGTGGCTGCCAACCTTTGCGTCATGCGTCATGAGTCATGAGTCATGCGACACGTGACACGGGAGCATCTAAGTTACTCTTGGGAGTGTGTCCATTGCCCTCCAGAGCTCTGCAACGGATGGTTGTTGCTATGATGATATGGATACTTATATAGCGCTTATCCTCGGTCGGAGACCAAGCTCCAAGCGCTTTAAAAACACGGGGTCCCGCCTTTGCACAACAGGCGGCCTACCTGGGTAGAGCCGACTGACAGTTGCCATTGCCGGGGCGCTCATCATTCGTTTCCCGATGTGTCATTCAGTCAGGTTTAAGTCACGCATGCATACAAACTCATATAGCATTTTACGTGTATGAGCGTTCTGTTTATTTACCCCGCCATGTAGGCCGCTGCCATACTCCGCAGTTTTCGGGGGTGTGCACGCTGAGTATGTTCTTGTTTCCATAACCCACCGTGCCGAACACTGACATGGATTACAGGATCTGACGTGTGTATTTGATCTTCTGCGTGCGTATACACACGAAGGGGGTTCAGGCGCTAGCAGGTCTGCACATTATGTTGACCCGGGAGATCGGAAAAATCTCCACTCTTCAAATTACCCACCATGCGTCGTTACCGATATCGAACCCGGCGGGACCCTCAGACTGAAAGCCCAACGCTTTATCCACTCAGCTATTGCGCCCGTCTACTTCACTCCTCAATGGGCAAACTTAGAATAAGGCTGTCAGGTTTCCTTAACTGAATTCTTCTGTGTTTTCGGTCGAATTGATTCCAGTATATTGCTCTATCCAACTGTCAGTTTGTTTTTTGAGTGATCAGTGATGACTTCCATCACCAGTTGTGATGCAGGGACGCCGTCTTCTTAGATAATGGGCACACTGTTGCTTTTGGTTTAATTGATCTTTGATTGTCCGACAGTACACATAATTTGCAAACTGCATGCAAAGACAAAAGAGCACCAACAAGCCTTAAAACTCGTACTGTGTTTTTACGTTGCACTGATCAATTTTAACGTCGAGATTGATGAGCCATTATTTATCATTAGTAATATCAAATAACTGTTGTTTTGCAAAATGCATATAGGCATACATTCCTTCAAACATTTCTCAGTCTGACATTCCAAGAGTCTGCGGCCTGCTGAATGTCTCAGTAGAGTTTCAGCCAGTGCTATGAGTTACCGGCATTAGTGACGCAGTTCTGAGTTCTTTTTGTGCATATCCTGTTTCAGTGTGGTCGACAGTGACAGTTGTTCTGCAAAGTTGGCAACAAACAAGACTGCATTCTTCCTTTTCTTCTTGACAAATGCATCATCATTTGTCATGATTGATGATAGATACCGAAACGTAAAATCTGCCACTTTGTGTCTGTGACTGGGAAGAACTGGGGATCAAGATTCTCAGTGCCCAAGAATGGAAAAGAGTTGTAGATCTTTGCAGCACTGCCGGGTTTGCGGTGTTCCCGGCGAAATCGATGTCAGACAGACGATCCTCCAGAGCAGTGCAGAACCAGATGTTGATCTCAGTGTCACATTGCTGTCAGCACTATTGGCGACATGTCTGCTCCCGATAGACTGACTTCCTCGATCTAGTATTGTATTGTCTTGTATTGTGCGTATTACTTTTTATCACAACATATTTCTGTGTGCCAATGAAAGTCGGACTGTCCTGGAGACGGATCGCGCGGCGCCGGCCGCCACAAATGCAGCCACGGTGTCACCAGACTTTCTTTCCCTATATTTTGTTTGTTTGTTCTAACAAACTGGACCTTTCATAGAATTGCCAAGGACAAAACTTTTGTTGCCGCCGTGGGTTATTTATCGTGCACTAAGTGCATCAGTCGTGACTGACCCGAGTCAGCTGATTCAGTGTCTCAATCCAATGCTGAGTGATGTTAGTTCAAGTCCGCATGGTCCCAGCAGCCCGAATCAGTGACTTGGATGCATGACTGTTTTTCGGGGCTGATGTGCCGTTTTGAAGCGGGAGACGTGTGTCAGTGTTGGGGCCTGTGCCGACCGTTGGCTGTAACATACATAGCTCCAGTACTGACAAGTTCTGTACGTTTTCGACGATGTTTCTTGTCAAGCGAACCGCGTTGGCCAAGAGTCATGGTCGACACCACTGACTCCAGCATTAAACTGAAGTCACCGAACGGATTGAAATCTTCACCTCAGTGTCGGGATCTTCCTGATTTCATTGGGGTAGGGGAGGGGTTGGGGGGGAAGGGGCGCCATAGCAGAATCGGTAAGACGTTGGTCTTTATTCTCTCTCTCTACCTTCCCTCTCTCTGTGCACAATGTTATATTTACTGTCAATGAATAGAGCTTGAACCATTAACTTCCAAGTTGTTATTCCAACGAGCTGACCTCTTGGCTGCAGTGGCTGACATGTGTTAGTGCTTGTTTGTATGTTCCCAAGCTACATGTGTGAATTTCCTTGGAACAACCTTCATTATGTCATTAGGAGATAGACAACATTGTGCACACATACATCAACACACACAGACAAAAACACACACTCACACATTCCAACACACACACACAAAAATACACACACACACGAGTGTGCACACACACACAAACATTCCTCTCTCAAATCCAGCTTGCACAATGTCTTTCTTGCACAGATCTGCAGACCAAGATAATCCATTAAAATTTATTGACTGAAAATGTGAGCAGTGGAATGACATGGTCCAAAAGGCACTCTAACCTCACATTTCTTCAATACACTGTATAATAAATCACTGTAACATTATGATATGGATTTGGAAATAAAATGTGAACCCCACCTCACAAAATTTCTTCGATACATTGTACAATAAATCACTTTAACATTATGATATGGATTTGGAAGAAACAGTGAACCTCACTATTGTACACAATGATAACACTTTCTTTTAAAATGTATGATCGTCAGTTGTGTTTGCCTATGACCACCAGAACAGCAGAGGAGGTAACTGCTGTCCCAACCATCTGGGCTAGAACTTGATTATAGTGGACAGTGTCTTGCCCAAGTTGCATACCCACTCTCTCGGCCAAGAGGGTTTTAGGACAGTCAGTGTTGGGATGGTTCCCAAAGGCCAACTAGCCCCCAAGGCTGCAGCACTAAGTGCCAGTGCAATCTTGCCTCCTAGTTTGAGAGTCATAGTCCTTCACAAAAAAAACAAAGCTGTAAATGACATCCCACTGCAATGGAGAAACCATTGATCATACAGCTCTCACTTTGCTGTTGGCCCAACTGTAAGCTTATGTCAATCTGTGATATAAACTGAGCAATCATAAGAAAGGCACAAGGGATTTTTAATTAATGGACAAATATAATCAGCAGTTCTGACTAAATAACTGTTTTCCAAATAACCAAGGTAAACAAAACTGAAATAAGCAAATGAATACACAAGCAACCAAACAAATATATGCATGAAAAAATCCTGTTACATAATGATCTTAATGAAAGGAAGAAAGAAAGAAAGAAAAGCAACAAAACAACTAAATTTGATGACTGAAGTAGGATACAAAGTCTCACAGCCTTTATGGCCATAGAGGCAGTGAAGTGATATTCATGGTGTCTGGGGCAGAGCCCTTTTTAACCCTCCCCAGCCAGTCAGCTACCCATTCACACCAGGGTGCAGTGAAGACAATCAGAGGAAGCTGCCTTTCCCCCAAAGGACACAACACCATGCAGAAACAAACTCCAACCCTGATCACTGGTGAACACTGGATCACAAGTCCAACACTCAACCGATGTGCCACAGCAGCTCTTTTACCACTGGAAATAACAGTGCCGATCACATAGGTAATTGTTTATTAAGTAGTAAGGAAGATGGCGTATTTGGGAAATTCAAAGTGAATACAGCATCTTGATTTTTTCCTTTTTGGCAGGGATATGTGACTATGACACTGAAAAATTAACAAAGCATACTTTCAGCTTTGTTCTGCACAGGCAACAATACAATTCTGAAAAAAAAATCTTTTTTTCTTTTCTTTTAGTAAAAAAACAAACAAAAACAAAACAAGAACAAAAGTACAGTCAGTGAGTATCAAAATAATCTCTAGACAATACATCTTTTTTTTCTTTTTGTACACTACAGAGCATTCTGTCTTTGCATTCAGCTTCACAGAAAATATTCATTCACCTTCATGGTGTTTTTTTTTTCTGCCTGAATTTGTGATACATGCAGAACAGTCATGCAAGCCCAGGAATTCATGTGCATCCTTGACTAAAAGAATCCATCAAATATTTCAACAATTTCCTTGGAAGATACAGATTCACTGGAAATGGAATTAAAGTGGACTCAAACGAATTACCATAAATATATGTATCTTTTTAATCTGTGGCAGAATGCCTTTTCCTCAGCACCATGTCTTCTGAAAGAAACAACATTAATGACAATGGTTTATGTCAGCAGTCATTTTGTTTCCGTTTTTTCTTCTCTCTGCTTTCTCTCTTGATGTCTAACCACAGAAAGAAAAAAAAAATCTTTAACTTAAACCACACAAAAAAGGACTTAAATGTTGCATGCACATAAACACTTGTAGTTGTTGACAAGAAGCTTACTGATGACATCAGGTATACTTTTCAAAACAAGAAAATGGAATGTGATGCTGTTGATTGTTTCAGCAATTCCCAAGGATCACATTAATTTTGTTTCAGAGTTTAACATGACAATCACATTATCAACATATTCACATAAATGCCACAAAAGGTGTTCACATGTACGGTGAGTACCACTTCACTGTATCACTTTGAAAAGAACAGTTACAGAAACTTATAATACATAATACTGCAGCAGCTTCATTCTCCTTGTATAAACCAATCATCGACGGTCTGAACTATATGTGGAAAACATATATGATGTACATTTTATACCTAAACCACTTAACCAATCCTGACCCAATACCAGATTTCATATTGTCATAAAAAGTTGAAAGATAAACTTTTGTACAAATATATATTGGTCTTCACAGATTGACTGGCTTACTTTGTGGTGGTGTTTTGGATAAGATCCAGATTTAAAGCATTTCATACCATATAAAATTCATCTTTTTTCTTACTGAATATCAAGCAACATATGAATACATGGCACCTCAACTTAAAGTTTGAATACACCAAGAACTACACAGCAGGAAAAACTGAAGCTGAAGTCTGAATCAGTCTGTATGAAGTGTCCAAGTTTTTCCCTTTAAGGGAAAAAAGAAAAAGAAAAAAGAGGCCGGGTGAGTGAAAACAACTGCGCTATGTTTTAATTAACATTAGGGGATAAGTGGAATATTTCTTTTAAAAAGAATCCATGCTGTATACACCATGAGAAAACAAGAAGAAGAAAAAACAGCAAAAAGAAACATCCAATACATCTGCTATTAGAAACAAAATATCAAATGCTGTCTATGTTGTGGATAAGGGTGTAACATTCTTTGTGATTCTTCAAGACCAAACAAGAAAAAAGAAAAAAAAAGCAGTTTGAGAGGTTTGAAATTTCCAAGACCACAGCCCTGATTAATATTTCCTTAAATGTGTCAGTCAGTAGGTCCAAATACTCCTTTTTAAAGGGATTTAATGTGATTGTAAACTGCACTGTTATCAACATCATTATTAGTGTCATTAATGACATCATCAAAAATATATCATCAGTATCACTATTACAAAACAACTGTCAAAAACATATACTAACCCTGCAGTCATCACCTGCATAGAAAGAATAATTCAATTCAAGGATTTGTGCACAGACGCCAGGGTAAATTCTGGTACATATGAGACCCAGTCGTCACATTTACAACACAGCTGCCAACAGGGCCAGGCATGGTACGTACTGTACAGTGTACAACACGCACATCATCGGTAAATAGAAAAGTACCACCAATCATCCATATGTATGCTGAGCAGAAAAGTAGAAGAAAAAAAAAGCAAGATGATGAAAAAAAAAGAAAAGAAAAAAAAACAGACAAAGAAGAAAGATGAAGACAGAGAACGAAAGAAGAAAACAAAGAATGTGGGAAGAAGAACAGAAGACAAAGAAAAAAAACAGACAAAGAATATAGGAAGAAGAACAGAAGACAAAGAAGAAAACAGACAAAGAATATAGGAAGAAGAACAGAAGACAAAGAAGAAAACAAAGAATATATGAGGAAGAACAGAAAACAAAGAAGAAAACAGACAAAGAATATAGGAAGAAGAACGGAAGACAAAGAAGAAAACAAAGAATATAGGAAGAAGAATAGAAGACAAAAGAAGAAAACAAAGAATATAGGACAACCAGAAGACAAAGAAGAAAACAAAGAATATAGGAAGAAGAACAGAAGACAAAGAAGAAAACAAAGAATATAGGAAGAAGAACAGAAGACAAAGAAGAAAACAAAGAATGTAGGAAGAACAGAAGACAAAGAAAACATACAAAGAACAAAGAAAGAAGAACAGAAGACAAAGAAGAAAACAAAGAATACAGGACAAAGAACAGAAGACAAAGAAGAAACAGACAAAGAATACAGGACGAAGAACAGAAGACAAAGAAGAAAACAGACAAAGAATATAGGAAGATGAACAGAAAACAAAGAATATAGCAAGAAGAACAGAACGCAAAGAAGAAAACAAAGAATACAGGACGAAGAACAGAAGACAAAGAAGAAACCAAAGAATATAGGATGAAGAACAGAAGACAAAGAAGAAAACAAAGAATATAGGAAGAACAGAAGACAAAGAAGAAAACAAAGAATACAGGACAAAGAACAGAAGACAAAGAAGAAAACAAAGAATACAGGAAGAAGAACAGAAGACAAAGAAGAAAACAAGAAGAAAAGACAGAAAAAGAAAACAAAAGGATTTAAGGAAAAACAAGACAAAAGAAAGAGTGAGAGAAAGAGAGAGACAGAGAGGGGGGGTGAGAGAGGGGGGGGAGAGAGAGGGGGGGTGAGAGAGAGGGGGAGAGGGAGAGAGAGAGGGGGAGAGGGAGAGAGAGAGGAAGAGAGAGAGAGAGAGATGGAGAGAAACAGAAGTAGACAGAAGATGAAAACAGAGAGAAAGAATATATCAAGAACAAGGATGGGAAAAAACAAACAGAAAAAAAACCCCCAAAAAACAAACAACTAAAGGAAGACAAGAAGGAAATTAGAGAAAGAATAAAGGATAAAGAGAAGACAGAACAAGAAACCAGAGTGAGAATAAATGAAAAGGAGAAAGAAGAAAAAAAGATTATAAAAAATTTGTAAAAAAAAACGAAAAAGAAGAAGAAACAGTAGCAGGCAAAGAAAGAGGAAAATCAAGAAGGAAGAAGTCTAGAAGACGAACAAGACACATCCATCCATTTGTTGCTGAAAGAAAACTACACCTTCGCATGTTCACTGGAGCTGAGTCACCCATCTTCTGTTTTGGAGTTATGTTGTTTTTGTTGTCGTTTTTTTTTTTTTAAACCATTGACTGCTGCTGACAGGTACAAGGTTGTCACCTCACTGTTCACATATCTACACTGTTTATGCTATGTTGATGATATATCTATGCTGTTTATTCCATCTTTCATGTTGTTCATATATCTATGCTAATTATTCCATCTTGTATGTTGTTCACATATCTATGCTGTCTTTTATGTTGTTCATATATCTATGCTGTTTATGCATTCTTTTATGCTGTTTATTTTTTTCTCTAACGTGTGTGTTCATGCCTGCATTTTATGTTCTTAACATTGCACCTGTGTGATTCCCCTTATGAGAGATAAAGAGATATGAGTAGACACACAAAGCATTTCACCTGTGAGTGGTTAACAAAGCTGATATTCTTCTTCTTGCTATAGCTATTGTTAATGTTGGGGTTAGCAAAGTTGATAGTCTCCTTCTTGCTATGACTATTGTTAATATTGGGGTTAACAAAATTGATAGTCTCCTTCTTGCTATAGCTGTTGTTAATATTGGGGTTAGCAAAGTTGATAGTCTCCTTCTTGCAATAGCTGTTGTTAATATTGGGGTTTGAAACATCTGAGACAATGACAGGCATCCCCCAGGCCACTAAACAAACCTGCAGGAACTTGTAGATATTTTACTCATGCATCAGTTTATTTGTGTAAACAGACATTATAACTATCAGTAATCAAGGTAATTCAAGAACCCAACAAATTGACAGCATTCAAGAACTGCAGCTCAACATCGAGTCTGTTATTCAGTTGAGTGAATTAACTGAGACTCCACAACAGATACACAAGCTGTAAATTAATGTTCAGATCCGTCAACATGTTTCTTGTACAGTACATGCACGTCATGTGCATGTATTTTGTACGTCCATATACAGGTTGTATTCATGTGTTTACATGTGCTTGAGCAGACAAGAATGTGTGCCTTTTTGTTACTGCTAAAATAGATTTATCATAGATATAATATCAAAAGAATCTAACAAAACAAACTGAAACGAACCAAATATTAAAACAAAATTGCTTTTGACAGCAGACTTTTCTGAGCCATAGTCACCATGAATGAACTGAAGCTGCTGTGTGATAACTACACGAAAGTTCAGCAAGCAAACTGTCGTGGGTGAAGCTCATAACACTCGTGACAGACCAGTTTCAGTTTTCAGTTTCAATTTCTCAAGGAGGCGTCACTTCGCTCAGACAAATCCATATACGCTACACCACATCTGCTATGCAGATGCCTGACCAGCAGCATAACCCAACGCACTTAGTCAGGACTTGAGTGCACGCTTATATTTTGTGTACCTATCAGGGTGGATTTCTTGTAAGAAATTTGCCAAAGGACAACACTTTTGTCGCAGTGGGATCTTTTTCAGTGAACTAAACACGTACTGCACATTGGACCTCGCTTTATTGTCTCACCCGAATGACAAGACGCTCACTTTGATTTTCCAGTCAAACTTGGGAGAAAGAGTGGGAGTGGGATTCGCCTCACAGACAATCTATGTTGGCAGCTGAGCATCTTAAAACCATTCTGACAGATCAGCTCCAGTGCACACAACAAAGGTATCATTACCATTTTCTTCTGGACAACCAACAGCAGAATCAGACATGACAATCCCTATGTTTTCATCTATTTATTATGATTCTGACTGAAGTCTTTCAGTCGCTGGTTACATGATGATAATCAATTTAAATCAGAACTGACAATATGGATGTTTGTGCTTGCCAAAAAATACTTGAGAAAAGGACACAACAAAAACATTATGGATTTACAAAGTCTTTGGTTTGAAGTCACACAACATTTGTTTCAAATTGATTGTCCAATTGTAAAATAAGGAAATCAACACATGTCCATCTATCTGTTATCATTCTCAGTCATTTTTTCCTTCTGAATAGCTAACTTCATCAGTGTGATAAAATCAAAATAATATGGAGATTTTGTGAAACCACAATTCAAACACGGTTCCAAAATAAAAAATATAGATACACTTGTTGGGATGTATGTCAGAAATCATTTTCAAATCAATATTGGTACAGTTTTGCTCATAAGCCACAAAACAGATTATTTTCTAAATCAACTTAAATGCATACTTCTGTATAAACCTCAGATACAGTAACATGATAAAATATTAGTATTACTGCCACTAACAATTCAAACACAGAGTATCTTCATAAAAAATACAAATCTGACATGCTGATTTGTCTTTTTTTTTCAGAATAAAAATTTCATGTATAAAAAAATTACAAGACTTCGATCATGATCATTGCACAGACAGGACATGAAAAAAAAAATCCAATATCTAATCAGCCCTGATCAACAGCAGTATACGACTGAAAAAAACAACAAAAAATACATGACTTCAAAAATCTGATATGGATACTTAATACCAACTGTAAATTTTCTCTTTCCACAATTAGCTCAATTCCACCAACAGCAGTATACAAATACAAAAAAAGAAGAAAAATATTCAGAAATTCAGACTGGGAATGTAAGGCCACATTGGTGTGAAAGCCCCAAAATACTTTGAGCAAATGGCATTGGTTAGTATAACACCAAAGAGGAGATAAAAAAAAAAAAAAAGCCTTAAAAAGTGGCAATGTTTAAGAGTTGTCTTGAATTTAAGCAGACATGAGTCAGTGTCTGTCTGTCTGTCAATCCACTTCATGTGACTGAATCTAATCAAATCAAGACCTACTTGTCTACCTGAAGGTTAAATGTCCCATGGTCTTTCAACAGCCACAGGGATGGTGTATTCATATCCACTGTGTCCAGGGTTTGACACAGGAGGGCAGGGCCCAGCCATCTTCCAACATTTGAACCTTCCCCAATTTAAGTCAGGTACTCATTCACACCTGGGTGGAGTGAGGAAAAATGGGAGTAAAGTGTCTTCCCCAAGGACACAACACCATGATCATACAGGGCCTGGAACCCTGATCACTGGTCAACACTGGATCACAAGTCCAACGCCTGACCGGTTCTGCCTCAGTGCCTCCCCATCTTTATCACACAGTCTCCCTGTGGACTGCTTGGCGTCACACAACACGCTTCTCTTTTCTTCTTCTTCTCCCTCAACTCTGAAGGGTCACTGTGTAGCTGCCCTGCAGAACTGTTCACCAGGTAAACACACACTGTCCTGCAAATGTCCACTGCCATGCCAAAAACAGAATGCCTGAAGCAAGTGACTGGACCTATCTAAATGCAAAACCAGACACAAAACTGTGCTAATCTCTCTTAGTCACAGTTTCAGTAATTACTGGATGCATTCTTTCAATTATGCAAAATAAAACAAATGCAAAAAACCCAAACACACACACCAAAAATCCCATTAAAAATTAACAACAACAAAAAATCCCCCCAAGACTCAGTCTCTGACACACACACATACACACAACAAAATTTCAAGTATATTACTGTAGTATATACATTCTTGAGTAAATGCAATCACTTTGGGATAAAAATAATTTCAACATATGAACAGAGGTGTCATGTAAATCAAAGGGAAGAGGGGGAGGGGTATAAAGGAGAGAGAGAGGGTGGGGGGGCAGTGAGGGAGTCAAATGCAAGTGGACAAAAAGAGAGAAGTGGACAAGTGGACAAAAAGAGAGAAGTGGGTACAGAGAAGAAAACCTATATAAACAAAACCCACAACTATTACTTTTGTAGTTAGTGTTCTTTCTTCCTTCCTCCACAAGTGCTGAGTCTGTTGGAAAACTGAAACTTTTACGCTTTAAAAGTGTGAGGGTAGTGGGGGTATGATAATAAACAACACCAATTCAAAACAAACCAGTCACCTCCATCAATTCCCCCCCTCACCCCTCACCATTATCACTAAAAGCAAAAAAGCAGAAATAAATCTACAACAACCTGTCTTCACAACCCTCATAAAACTAGCAAAAAGTGACATCAACCTCCCATCCTGCAGGTCAATGTACATTCTTCTCTGCACAAAACTTTCTCCAGGCACCACAAATCTGTTCTTTCAAATACTATGATACGCAAACAAGAGTGTGACAAACCTCATTCACAACCGTAAGTTTCAGACTCAATTTCAATGAGGTGTCAAAGCACGCTGACTGATCAATATGAACTATACCACATCTGCTGTAAAAAGAAAAAAGAACAAAAAACCAAAAACACCACCACCTCAGATACTTGATCTTTGTATAATCCCACCATGCTGGTCAGGCCAGGACAGCCAACCTTAGGTTTGTGTAAAACATTACAACCCTCAAGAAACAAGTAACAGCGATATCCATCACCAGTGGTCAGGCCAGGACAGCCAACCTTAGGTTTGTGTAAAACATTACAACCCTCAAGAAACAAGTAACAGCGATATCCATCACCAGTGGTCAGGCCAGGACAGCCAACCTTAGGTTTGTGTAAAACATTACAACCCTCAAGAAACAAGTAACAGCGATATCCATCACCAGTGGTCAGGCCAGGACAGCCAACCTTAGGTTTGTGTAAAACATTACAACCCTCAAGAAACAAGTAACAGCGATATCCATCACCAGTGGTCAGGCCAGGACAGCCAACCTTAGGTTTGTGTAAAACATTACAACCCTCAAGAAACAAGTAACAGAGATATCCATCACCAGTGGTCAGGCCAGGACAGCCAACCTTAGGTTTGTGTAAAACATTACAACCCTCAAGAAACAAGTAACAGCGATATCCATCACCAGTGGTCAGGCCAGGACAGCCAACCTTAGGTTTGTGTAAAACATTACAACCCTCAAGAAACAAGTAACAGCAATATCCATCACCAGTGGTCAGGCCAGGACAGCCAACCTTAGGTTTGTGTAAAACATTACAACCCTCAAGAAACAAGTAACAGCGATATCCATCACCAGTGGTCAGGCCAGGACAGCCAACCTTAGGTTTGTGTAAAACATTACAACCCTCAAGAAACAAGTAACAGCGATATCCATCACCAGTGGTCAGGCCAGGACAGTCAACCTTAGGTTTGTGTAAAACATTACAACCCTCAAGAAACAAGTAACAGCGATATCCATCACCAGTGGTCAGGCCAGGACAGCCAACCTTAGGTTTGTGTAAAACATTACAACCCTCAAGAAACAAGTAACAGCGATATCCATCACCAGTGGTCAGGCCAGGACAGCCAACCTTAGGTTTGTGTAAAACATTACAACCCTCAAGAAACAAGTAACAGAGGTATCCATCACCAGTGGTCAGGCCAGGACAGCCAACCTTAGGTTTGTGTAAAACATTACAACCCTCAAGAAACAAGTAACAGAGATATCCATCACCAGTGGTCAGGCCAGGACAGCCAAACTTGTTCAATGCATATTCTTCTCTCCACAAACCCTTTCCTTAAAAAAAACAAAAAACAAAAAAAATCAGTGCAAGCCTTGAACCTCAACTCTTTTGTCACTTGCCACCCTCTTCTCTCCCTCCATCCCAATCCTATACACATGTCAAACATAACTTCCAAATAAAGGAGAGGAAAAAAAAAACACAAAAAAAAACAAACAAAAAATGCCAGAACCACTGAACACCACAGAAGTGACTCAGCAGCAGTGCAGGGTATCCTCTGGTGTGTGGCCTCCTGGCGACCTAAAAACGATGGTTCCCTGCGGACTGCCGACGCTGAAACTGTGATGGACAAACCCGGGTGCGGCGGTGTATGGGGGAATATAAATGAGCGGTGTGGGAGTAACGCTACTGAAACGGTTCATATGATGGGGTAGCAAAAAAAAAAACCCAACAAAACAAAACAAAATTAAAAACAAACAAACAAACAAACAAAAAAGCCCAGAACCAAAATCCCTTCCTTCAAAAAGCATCAATGTAAGACTTGAACCTCAACTCTTGTCTCATCATCACCCTCATCTCTCCCTCCCTACCCAAATCAATAGACAATTCAAACATACCGGCAAATAAAGAGACAAAATAAAGAAAAGACAAAGAAAAACCAAAACCAAACAAAGAAGCCGAAACACAAGAAGGTCCAGTGGAAAACCTTGAATAACACCAGTGGGCCTTGCAGACCACACAACCAAGGTGTCTACAGGTTTCCACGTTCCGCCTGCTCTGCTTCGATGGCCTCGAACAGGGACTTGAAATTGCCAGCACCAAAGCCCTGAACAGAAACAGATTTAAATCAATGACAAATGATAAAAAGCTTCACTAAGTAGCACAAATTATCCTGTTACTGTTCACAAGAAAAGAGGGGACTTGAAACTGCCACCACCAAACCCTGAGCAGAAACAGATTTAAATCATGGACAAATCATACAAGGCTTAAATCAAGTGACACAAATCATTCTGTTACTGTTCACAAAAAAAGAGGGGACTTGAAACACCCACCACCAAAATGCGGAGCAGAAACAGATTTAAACCATGGACAAATTATAAATGGTATAATCAAACTGCACAAATCATCCTGCAACTGTTCACATAAATAGCGGAAAAGAAATAATTATGAAGAAACTATAAAAGGCTTAATTAAGCAACACAAATCATCTTGTAACTGTTCACAAAGGAGAGGAATTTTGTTTAATGTCCCGTTACATATGCTGGTGATTGTAGAAAGGTTCACAAAAGAATACTTCACCTTCATTATAACATAATGCTCCTGACTGATTTCAATGAACAAAAATAAAGCAATCTTGAGAGGAGGTAGACCACATAGAGATTGATTTGAATGAAAATAAAGCAGTCTTGAGGAGGTAGTCCACATAGAGACTGATTTCAATGAACAAAAAATAAAGCAATCTTGAGAGGAGGTAGACCACATAGAGAAATGGTGACCAACATCCTGACCTTTAACCTCAGTCTGACCTCAGTGAGGCAACAGCCCTTCACTGAAAAATATACTTGTCAGGAGTTAAGGGGTGAAGCACCCTCACCCAGCTCTGACACCCTTTCTCTAACCACACACACACACGTGCACACACACACACGCACACAGAGATACACACACCCTATACCTCTCATAACTAACAATAGAAAACACAGGCCATCTATTCACTACAAACCATTAATTAGTTTGGAATGGAACAAGACAGTAACATGCGTAAGAGTATTTCTGTATTGAACAGATTTCCACACTGGTATTTTGGAGCACACACACACACATACACACAGAGACCTACACACACACACACACACACACACAGACACACGAACCTTCACACACACACACACACACAAACCTTCACACACACACACAAAAACACAAACAGCCTCCACACCTCTAACACCCCAATCACCCACACAATCCCCCCTCCACATACCCCCCTACCCCACACCCTCTACACATACACATACAACCTCCCACCCCTCCACACCCTCACCCCCACTTACACCCCACACCCTCACTGACACCCCCACACCCCCTCACTTCCACACCCTCACCCCCACTGACACCTCCACACCCCTCCACACCCTCACCCCCATTGACACCCCCACACCCTCACCCCCACTGACACCCCCCCACCCCTCACCCCCACTGACACCTCCACACCCCTCCACACCCTCACCCCCATTGACACCCCCACCCCCACTGACACCCCCCCCACCCCTCACCCCCACCTCCACACCCTCACCCCCACTGACACCTCCACACCCTCACCCCCACTGACACCTCCACACCCCTCCACACCCTCACCCCCACTGACACCCCCACAGCCAAAGGACTCACAGAGTGGTTGTGTCGCTGGATGACCTCCAGGAACAGTGTGGGGCGGTCCTGCATGTTCTTGGTGAAGATCTGCAGCAGGTAGCCATCGTCATCGTAATCAATCAGGATCCTCAGTTTCTGCAGCTGGAACCGGCAAAAAGAGAATCTCATCATCAGAATAATGATGATGATTATGATAATATGGAAACTTATATAGCACCTATCTTCATTCTGAGACTGAGCTCTTAGCGCTTTACAAACTCGGGGTCATTTGCACAACGGCACATTGTTTGCATTTCCATCTACTTTGTCATATTCTGCAACTCCCTGGGTGACCATTATATTTTTCTGAGTGGGGCTGTAATGCACACATAACTTGTTTTCTCTCTGACAGTGACAGCAGACTACCCCTGACCCACCCCGCACTATTTTTTGGGAGGGGCGGGAAAGGGGGGGGTACATTCAATCCTTTTCTATGAGCTGTGGACATGGACTTCAATTTCATTTTGTTCAGCAAAAGAAATGAAAAATACACTCAATAACTAAGTCATCCTCTCATTAAAAGAAAAATTTGCAAAAAACTAAAACAAATACGACAGCTAGCTTTTAGACCAACTCCACATTTACACTTGAAATGAGCTCCGTCTTTCACTTTGTCAAATTTCTGCACCTCAGCGCTGGCCCTAAAATCTTAACAGGTCAAAGATCCTGTTGCCTTTTACAGCCATCTGGAAAATGAATTCATGTCCACTGTGTCTAGGGCTTGGCATAGGAAGGCAGTGGATTCATGTCCACTGTGTCGAGGGCTTGGCATAGGAAGGCAGTGGATTCATGTCCACTGTGTCTAGGGCGTGGCATAGGAAGGCAGTGAATTCATGTCCACTGTGTCTAGGGCTTGGCATAGGAAGGCAGTGAATTCGTGTCCACAGTGTCCAGGGCTTGGCATAGGAAGGCAGTGAATTCACATCCACTGTGTCCAGGGCTTGGCATAGAAAGGCAGTGAATTCATGTCCACTGTGTCTAGGGTTTGGCATAGGAAGGCAGTGAATTCATGTCCACTGTGTCTAGGGTTTGGCATAGGAAGGCAGTGAATTCATATCCACTGTGTCTATGGCTTGGCATAGGAAGGCAGTGAATTCACATCCACTGTATCCAGGGCTTGGCATAGGAAGGCAATGAATTCATGTCCACTGTGTCTAGGGTTTGGCATAGGAAGGCAGTGAATTCATATCCACTGTGTCTAGGGCTTGGCATAGGAAGGCAGTGAATTCACATCCAGTGTCTAGGGCTTGGTATAGGAAGGCAGTGAATTCATGTCCACTGTGTCTAGGGCTTGGCATAGGAAGGCAATGAATTCATGTCCACTGTGTCCAGAACTTGGCATAGGAAGGCAGTGAATTCCATGTCCACTGTGTCTAGGGCTTGGCATAGGAAGGCAGTGAATTCATGTCCACTGCATCCAGGGCTTGGCATAGGAAGGCAGTGAATTCATGTCCACTGTGTCTCGGGCTTGGCATGGGAAGGTGGGGCCTAATACTCCCCTTCAGCATTTTTAACCTTCCCCAACTGGTGAGGTACTCATTCCCAGCTAAGAGGAGTGACGAAAACAGGAATAAAGTGCCTTTCCCAAGGACAAAAGGCATAGCGGAAACTGGGCCTCAGACCCTGATCACTTGTGAACAATGGAACAGAAGTGCAATGCCAAACATCCTCTGCCACAGTACCTCATGTCTTAACTCATTGAGCCCTGCACCCGAGCACTGCTCTGGCATCAAAATTGGTCGGTCTCATTAAAACTATTTTCACAATCCTACATGTGCATAAAATCATGTCTAGTAATCCGTATAAGGACAAGCCAGGTGTTTCCTTTTTGATGAATTGTCTGGGTTTGTTCCAATGCACCTTTTATTTACCTGTGTGCTAGCTGATTCTGTCGTAGGATAAGCAGCACTGACTTGAAGTTGTGTACCTTTTGAACGCAGAGAGTAACCTCTTTGCTACATGTGCCCGAACCACAAAAAAGGGAACCAACTTCTACAGAATTTCTGGATGTGTTCACACATAATTTGGAGGAAAAACAGTATTATTTTCTGTGTTTTTTCCCACATCAATACAGCATGAAAGCCTGCCGAGGCTGTAAACTCCCCAGGATTGAATGGGTTGATGCCTACTTCTTTCCAAGAGAGCGTCCCCTCATCCCTCCCTTTTACAACTTTACAGTTTCTTTTAGGTTTCTATTTACATGTGTGTAGTCTGCAAGTTTTGCCTTTCATCCCTCTGAATCTAGGTTGTTATTAAACAGGTGTGTGAATGGCTGGTGTGAAAGCATGTGCTTTCATTTGTTTTTGCATGATTCAGTGCTATGATATTTTTACACACATTTTTCTGAAACTAAAAAATGATTCAGGCAAGTCTAAAACATGTAATAATAGTAATAGTAATGATAATAGCAATATTAATAATAAAAATAATAATAATAGTAACACTACTACAACAACTACCACTACAACTACTACTGATGATAACATTAATGCGGATCGACAGATGCACCTCCCAGCCAGGAAGCTTTTGACATTTACAATAAATGTTACACATACAAACATACTGATGCATTAAAGCATGGAATACCATATGCAAACCAGCATTTGAATACACACACACACACAGTCACACACACGCACACAGACGGCCAGCAGAATTTCACAAAGCACACTAGTCAGAACGATAGTAGGCAGAACGGAAGAGTGGTGTGTTAAGAGAAAAGACTTTTAAAACTGAACTGCGGAATTCACATGACTGACTGAAAAGGGATGTTTCTTCCACACCACTGGGCCAAGTGTTGACCTTGTGATATTTTTGCTTCTTTGAGGAACTGTCAACACTCAAAAATCAGCAGCCAAGCATAAAGATCTAGGAGTACAGACTGAAAGTAAGTCACAAAAGTATGCAGGTGCAGAGTGATTTATGAAATTAAAACGCATGGTTGGTAGTTTGTAATCTATCCTTTTGCTGAAGGACAGCCAGTGTGAGGCAAAAAAAGCAGTTTATCAGAAAAAAAGGCACCATGGATGCTGGAATAATGTGCGCAACAGCCAGGTGATTGGACTTTCAATACGAGTGTCCCGGGTTCAAATCCTGGTCACAATGCCTGGTGGGTAAAGGGTGGAGATTTTTCCGATCTTTCAGGTCAACATATGTGCACACCTGCAAGTGTCTGAACCCGCTTCATGTGTATCCACACACAGAATGTCAAATACGCACGTCAAAGATCCTGTAATCCATGTCAGCATTTGGTGGGTTATGGAAACCAGAACATACCTGGCATACACTCCCCCCTCCCCACCTTAAAAAGGGAGTATGACTGCCTAAAAGGTGGGGGTAAAAACAGTCATACAAAAAGTCCACTGGTGTATACAAGTGAACATGGAAGTTGCGGCCCAGCAATTCTTCTTCTTCGTTCATGGGCTGCAACTCCCACATTCACTTATACATACATGAGTGGGCTTTTACGTGTATGACCGTTTTTACCTCGCCATGTAGGCAGCCAAACTACGTTTTTGGGGGTGGCCCAGGAACGGAGAAGAAAGAGGAGGAGGAGGAGGATGATGGTGGAGCCCACCTCGTCCAGACTCTCCTTGACAGTGATCTTGGCGGTCTTCAGCTTCTGCCTCAGCTGGGTGTAGTAGGTTTCAGGGATTTCCAGAAACTGCTGACCCCTCTCCTTCATCCGCTTCACCTGGCAACATCACAACACATGCATCAATGAAAAAATAAATCAATCAATGAATAATTCAATCAAACAAATAATAACATGAACAGATAAATAAATATATAATTAAATCAATCAAAATAATTAAATAAATGGGTAAATTTAATAAATCAAAATAACAGAATAGATAAAGAATTCAATCAATAAAAATAATATAATAAATAAATAAATGATCTAATCAATGAAAACAATAAGACAAATACATAAATAATTTAGTCAATCAAAATAATTAAATGAATATATAGATTATATAGATAAATCAATAATCTAATCAATCAAAATAATAAAATGAATAGACAAATCAATAAATAATCTATAAAATGAGTACATACACAAATAAATGATTTAATCAATCAAAATAATAAAATGAATAGATAATTAAACGATTTAATCAATTAAAACAATAAGATAAATAGATAAACAATTTAATCAATCAAAATAATTAAATGAATAGAAAAATAAATAAGTGATTTAATCAATCAAAATAATGAAATAAACATATATATACATAAATAATCTAATCAACAGAAATAATAATACTGTGACGGGCGTGGCTGCCAAATGCTTACAGCATTGGATTGTGACCCAAGTTTCCCCAAGTCTGATCCCAGACACACCTGTTAGGTTAGGCGTGGAAATTTTTCCAATCTCCCAGGTCAACATATGTTGTCACGCTCTATAAGAGAGCGGACTAGAAACCCTCATCCAACCCCGCACAAACACGCAGACAACACAAACACAGACTAAGATAAATCAAGTTCACATACATTTATTCAGTCACACACAGATTTTGACTAAAGAAATAATAACCACAATCAGCCGCAATTACTGATACACTAACATAAAGAGTGAATGGGTAAAATAATCAGAAAACACCCAGAACTTGAAGTCACGGCCGTCCAGCAGCAACCACTTTGTAAAATGATCAGTGAACTTTGGATTTCAAAAATAAATAAAAGACTGAAGCACTCTGCACAACACAAGAGAAAACGATGGTTTGGACACCAAAGACTGATGAAAAAAAAAAACAGATGAAGATGACAAAGCTAGGTCATGAAAGCCAATGATGACAGTGATAAGAGGGCAGCAGGGAGACAGCAGTCAACAGACAACCAGACCACCAATGCTACCAGGCCCACAGGCTGAAGGGGAAATGGCAGAGGAAGTGGAATGCTGCAAACTGCCAACCTGGTACCACTACCCCCGACGCTAGAATCAAACACGGATGACACGTCCTGCAGGGCACTCCTACCAACTTTGCTGAAGCACAAAGAACATAGAAGACACAGGAACATGGCCACCCGGAGGAAAACTTATCCCCATGTGAGGGTGCCAACTGGGCAAAAAGCCCCAAACCCAACAGACACAACCTTCCTCCAAGAAGGCCGTGGGCAAAAAGCCTCGAGAACTGACACTGACAAGAGAAAGAGGCTTACTCAGCACTGACAGACATGCAAAAACAAGACTCCACGACTGCACGCAAAAATCGTAAATGCAGCTACACACAAAAAACATGACAGGCCAGTTGGGGAGAGTAAAAGGGGAAGGGCACGCACAAAACAAACTCCACACGAGATTGTCATGAGTTGTGACATATATGCAGATCTGTCAGTGCCTGAACCCCCTTTGTGTGTATATGCATGCAGAACATCAAATACACACGTTAAAGATCCTGTAATCCATGTCATGTTCAGTGGGTTATGGAAACAGTAACATACCAAGCAAGCACACCCTCAAAAACGTAGTATGGTTGCCTACATGGTGGGGTAAAGTCATTCACGTAAAAGCCCACTTGCACATGCAAAAACATGGGCGCTACAGCCCATGAAAGAAGAAGAAGAATACTGTAAAGTGCCTTGCACAAGCCCAAGTTTGCTGTGACGCCCACCTCCAACTTTGGAGCAAAATTTATGCACAGGGTAACCTTCCAACTATAGGCCTATCCCATGTTTGAGAGCAAATCGAGCTTTCGTTGATCCATTCTGATGATGTGTCAACACCACAACTATGTTGGCATGCTGTTTTGCTGCCTGCCAATCATTTCAGACCAACACTGACATTGCTTACACACAGTGATTTGTTTCTTAATGATAATCACAATAATGACAGTAACAATAAATGATAACAACAACATAATAATAACAATAATAAAAACAAAAAACTCTAAAACACCAGCAAGAAAGCAACATTGAAGAGATGGCACAAATCATGTTGTTGTCCCTGTGTTGCCAATGTTGCCCAAGTTATCCGTTTTCATCACCAAGAAACACAAAGAATCCATTACAGAAACAGAATATCAAAGCTAAACCAGCTGAACCATGGACAAGAATGAACTGTACACACTGTGTTGATGATGTCATTGGTCTTCATAGCGATGTGCTGCACTCCTGCACTGCCGTGATAGTCAACATACTCCTGAAACAATCCCAAACAACAGCATGTGGACGGTGTATGAGCGGCTCCTCTGTCATTCTGATCGACCGATATGGATACTTAAACAGCACCTATCCTCGGTCAGAGACCAAGGTCTAAGTGCTTTACATACATGGAGTCATTTGTTCTGTGCTTTACATACATGGAGTCATTTGTTCAGCGCTTTACATACATGGTGTCATTTATTCAGTGCTTTACATACGTGGAGTCATTTGTTCAGTGCTTTACATACATGGAGTCATTTGTTCAGCGCTTTACATACATGGAGTCATTTGTTCAGTGCTTTACATACATGGAGTCATTTGTTCAGCGCTTTACATACATGGTGTCATTTATTCAGTGCTTTACATACATGGAATCATTTGTTCAGTGCTTTAATACATGCAGTCATTCGTTCAGTACTTTACATACATGGAGTCATTTGCAAAACAAGCTGGCTACATGGGTAGAGCTGAGTGAGAGCTGCCTTTCAGGCAATCATTTTTCCCTTCCCATGTCATTCAGTCAGGCTTCAGTCACATATGCACATGCACACGCGCCCCCCATCCTGCCCCCCTCCACACACACACCACATGTATATTAGAGTGAATTTTACCATGGAATTTTGCCAGGGACAACTTTCTTGTCACTGTGGATTCTTTTACTCACGTTAAGGGCATGCTACAAACTGGACCTCGGTTTATTATCTTATGCAAATGTCTAGAATCCAGACCACCATTGAAGGTCTCGAAAAGGGGGAGAAAATTCTGGCAAATGTGGGATTCGATCCTGTGTGCTCAGATTCTCTCACTTTCTTGGCAGACATGTTAGCACAAAGCCCTAACTCCACCACGCATTTCTCTTTCTTCTCTTTTTTTCTTTTGTTTTTGTACCAGCGCTAAATTCTGTCCCCTGCTAATATAGCAGTGACATGAGCCAGCAGGACTGGTGTTCCCTCTGCCACTCCTACACAATGTTGCTGGCCCAACTTGGCAATAAATAACTTGTAAAAACCCCTTTTCTGCCCCATTGACTAAGGGACGCAATCCCTACAAATGTTCACCATGTCCTAATGGAAAGAGTTATCATTCTTGTCATGGGATTTAATGAACACAGTTGACCTTAATGAGCTTAGAACCCACATATAACAGGCATTTCTAAACCAGTTCTCTCACCAGACACATAGAGCACTCCTGTCTTGGACACTACATCAGTCATACATAGGAAAGTGCTGTTGCCAGTTCACACATTGTTTGACACAATGCCACTGTATTCATGGCCGTGGATGCATGCATGTGTGTTTCTGTGTGTACATATACAGTTTGCTGTGTATACTCCATGTATGTTTGTATGTGTACGTATATAATTTTCTGTCTATACTGCATGTGTGTTTGAATGTGTACAAATACAGTTTGCTGTGTAAACTGCATGTGTGTTTGTATGTATACACATACAGTTTGCTGTGTAAACTGCATGTGTGTTTGAATGTGTACATATACAGTTTGCTGTGTAAACTGCATGTGTGTTTGAATGTGTACATATACAGTTTGCTGTGTAAACTGCATGCGTGTATGTGTACATATATAGTTTGCTGTGTGAACTGCATGTGTGTATGTATGTATACATATACAGTTTGCTGTGTAAATTACATGTGTGTATGTGTACATATATAGTTTGCCATGTATACTGCATGTATGTTTGTATGTGTACATACGTAGTATGCTATGTATACTGTGAATACTATGTACCTTTGATGCAGATTCTTGTCACAGTTTGAAATGTTTGTCATTAAGCTGGACTTATGTGTGCGTGGTTTTGACAGATGGTACAAAATACTGCAGTGTATTTTTATCGGAGCTGTTGTATAGTAAAGCGCAAAGAGCAAAATCGATTTGATCAAGTGCTTATAAATGACAGTATCAATAATAATAATATCAAAAATGAATATTTCTACTAATGATAATAATAACAACATTAATAATAATAGGAAGAAGAAGAAGAAAATGAATAAGACGAAGAAGAAGAAGAAGAATAGTAATTATAATAGCAATAATAGCATTATATGATCATTATCATCATTATTATCATCATCATCACTACACACCTGAATCTGACTCTTCCTCTTGCCGGGCGCAGGTTCGTTGATGGGCATCTTGATGGTCTCTTCAAAGTTGGTGACCACCACGGAACGAAGGGCAGAGAAGTCCGTGTGGAGCTGTGAGTCGTCTACTGACCAGAACCGGTGGAACTGCAGCGTCTTCTCGTACCTGCGCAGTTTCACTTTCAGTTTCAGACAGCGAACCACCACAGGTGACGTAAGTAAATAGTAGAGATCATATTAAAAGGACCTTTTTTCACACTGTAACAAAGCTCGACAGCTGCAGCCAGTTTCCTGCCCAGTAGAACAATGACTAACCTTCGGCCCCTGTCCTAACTTGAAGTAAATATGTCCCCTACATTGTTTTTTACATGAGCTGAAGTCTGTTACTGACAGCATCGTTTCTAAAATATATGGCGCTGGGGAGTGTTTTTCACAGAAACTTGTGCTGGGGAGTGTTTTTTCACACAGAAACTTATGCTGGGGAGTGTTTTTCACACAAAAACTTGGCAGTGAAAGAGTTTCAGTTCAGTTTCTAAAGAAGGCATCACTGCGTTTGGACAAATCCATACACGCTACACCACATCTGCTAGCCTGATCAGCAGCATAACCCAATGCTCTCAAGCCTTGAGTGCATGCTTGCATATTTGTGTACCTATCACAGAGGATTTCTGCTACAGAATTTTACCAGAGGACAACACTCTCATTGCCATGGGTTCTTTTTCAGTGCGCCAAGTGCATGCTGCACATGGGACCTCGGTTTGTTGTCTAATCCAAATGACTGGATGCTCATTTTGATTTTCCTGTCAAACTTGGGAGAAAGGGTGAAAGCAAGATTTGAACCAAGACCCTCATAGACTCTCTATACCGAGAGAAATCGTGGGATTGCCAGAAATTAAGGGCTTACAGGATGCACATGTTGCCCTGATTATCCGGGCTAGAATTTTTATAGTGCCCAGTTACATCCCCACTCTCTCTGCCAAGAGGATCTTAGGACAGTCGGCACTGGGGATGGCACCCACAGGCCAACTAGCCCCAAAGGCTGCAGCACTAAAAGCCAGTGCAGTCTTGCCTCCTAGTTCGAGAGTCATGGTCCTTCACAAAAGAGTCAGCTGTAAATGAACTCCCACTCCAGTGGAGAAGCCACTGATCATACAGCTCTCACTTTGCTGTTGATTCAACTGTAAGCTTGTGTCAGTTTCAGATATCAGCCCAGAACTGAGCCATTTAACAAATAAACAGTGTCAATAAATGGACTCTGGGCCTATACATACTTAAGCAAAGTCTGGTGTGTTTTTTTAATATCTAAAATGTTTTAATCTAAAAACCAAAAATAAAACAAAAAACAACCAGTTCGTGGTTAATGCTGATCCATTTGTTTATCATCACTGTACAGTGATGCTGCTGCTGATGACGATGGTGACCACAATATTGATAAAGACTTACCACTCCACCACATCATTCATTTTCAGATCAGGCTGGTTCCCAACAATGTGATCGATCACCTCCAGTCCTGGGTCAGGCCTGAAATCATAATCATAATAATGATAAAAATACCAGCAATAATAGCAGTAATGATAATATCAATATCATTTTTTTTTAAATAATAATCTGCAAAATAATAATAGTTTGGGAGCAAAATGGTTTCCATATTTAGTGACAGGACATTAAAAGAACTCCAGACTAGACACAATTCACAGTAGTTTGTTCAAAGGGCCCATGTGTGTGACGGGACATCTAAAGAACTCCAGACAATATACGGCCCACAGCAGTTTGTTCAATGGGCCTATGTGTGTGACAGGACATCTAAAGAACTCCAGACAATATACGGCCCACAGCAGTTTGTTCAATGGGCCTATGTGTGTGACAGGACATCTAAAGAACTCCAGACTAGACACAACTCACAGTATTTTGTTCAAAGGGCCCATGTGTGTGACAGAACATTAAAAGTATTCCAGACTAGACACAACTCAAACTAGTTTGTTCAAAGGGCCTGTGTGTGTGACAGGACATTAAAAGAACTCCAGACTATAAATAACTCACAGCAGTTTGTTCAATGAGCCCGTGTGTGTGTGACAGGACATTAAAAGAACTCCAGACTATACACAACTCACAGTAGTTTGTTCAAAGGGCCCGTGTGTGTGACAGGACATTAAAAGAACTCCAGACTATACACAACTCACAGTAGTTTGTTCAAAGGGCCCGTGTGTGTGACAGGACATTAAAAGAACTCCAGACTATACACAACTCACAGTAGTTTGTTCAAAGGGCCCGTGTGTGTGACAGGACATTAAAAGAACTCCAGACTATACACAACTCACAGTAGTTTGTTCAAAGGGCCCGTGTGTGTGACAGGACATTAAAAGAACTCCAGACTATACACAACTCACAGTAGTTTGTTCAAAGGACCCGTGTGTATGACAGGACATTAAAAGAACTCCAGACCAGACACAACTCACAGCAGTTTGCACAGAGGGTCGGTGTAGGCAGCACGCTGGTAGCCAGGCAGGAAGGGGCCCTTGTAGTTGGAGCGGTCAATGAGGGTGTGGGTCACGTCCCCATACGTCTTGATGCGGGCCATCCGCACCGTGCCCTTCTCGTCCTTCTCCTCCCACGGCTCCGCCACCACCTGGGCTCCGCACTGCACCGCCCTCTGCACCATGCACATGCATAATGATCATAATAATGGATACTTGCTGAGCACTTCCCTCTCTTAAAGGGAGCTCAAAGCGCTTTACAAGAAACATTAAACACATATATATACACACACGCGCAATAACTTACAAAAGGAAGAAGAAATAATGATCTCATATACAACAGTGTAAAACAGATTCAAAGACAATGCCTATTACATTTCTTGATTACACACACAAAACACCTTCATGTAAAAAAAAAAAAAAAAAAAAAAAAAAAAAAAAATTATGACTATTATTGTAAACTACCTGTATACTACCTTGTAAGCAGCCCACCCCTACTTAGCTCTTACTTCTTTGTGCGTGTTTTTGAGAGAAAGAGAGAGAGAGAGAGAGAGAGAACTAAACAGAACCGCCACCACTTACTGACTTAGGCACCGCACCACACCAACACATTCATTTTGTAAAATTTTTATTACTACTATTACTGTATACTACCTTGCATGTACCCATCCCCCACTTATCACAAAATCTGCTCTAAAGTGGAGGGTTGGGAGTGGGGGTAAGTGTTTACAATGTACTGAACCCTTGATGGCAACCTCACTGATGGCCACACCATTCTTGTCAGCAAGCAGTCAAGGGGTTCAATTTGTCCCAGGAATAAAAAACACATTTAACTCATTCTGCCCCACAGCAACATGCCTGGTACAACTCCCCCTGGAACAGCACTACAAAGAGACCACTGCAGGGTTGTTCACTAAAATGGTGTAAATCAATGGAGAATAGGAGGAGTTTGTATTATACTCCATGTTTGGTGATACATATACTTACCATGTCAAACTGATACATCCAGGGACGCCCTCTCTGAGAAGGTGTGGCACCCACCATCCCAAGCATGGTTGAACCTATGGTCCACACGCTCCCCACCCGCTTCAGGCATCAAGGACATAACAGCTGTGGCCATGGTCCCTGCTCGGGATCGTCCCAGCTCATCCCGCTGGGCTGACCACAGCTCACAGGACGCCCCAGCGGGTACATCCACTTGGGATGGCACCCAGCAGGGGATGGACTGTGAACAAGAGTGGGAGCCCCTGTCTTTGGATGAGGACGAACAAGCGGATGAGCACTCTTCGCCCCCATCCCAGGGGGACAGACTGAGCCCACGTCTCCCTAGGGACCAGTCTGAACCAAACTCGGACTTTGCCGAGCTCGAAATGACCCTCCCCAATAGGGTCATGCATGCCGAATCAGTCCCTCAGGCTACTTTGTTACCCTTGACCCTCCTTAGGCCATGTGACTCTAACTCCAGAACCACAAGGCGACTCAGAGTGCCAGAAATGGCGCAGAAATGGCTTAATAAGCCAGCCCACACTGTCAGGGGTGCTGCTTCCATCCCTCCTCCAGGCAGGGAGTCCCTGATTTAACTGGTCAAGCAGAGCTTCCTTTCCATCTTCACTGGTTACAGGGAGGATGCAGGTTTGAGGCCCTCATCAGAAGCGGGGTATTTTTGGCCCTCAGCCAGCTCCTACCCAGAGGTCAGTGAGTTAAGTGCTCAAACAGAAAGACTTGGACCACACAGTCAACTGTCACCCACTTCACAGATGCATCTTTCCTGACCAGCACTGAAGGCGTCTGTATCTCTCAGGCCTGTAGATGCCAAGATATACTGTTTCAAGACAACAGCCTTATCAAGTTGTCCCAAACTTAAACAATCTCCACAGCTACACTGCCATCCCTCCCATCATTCGTCACCATCATTGAAATATAGTAAACAAAACAACCCAAATTCGGAGGTGCAAAAAAAAGAAGAAAAAAAGAAAGCGCTCTCACCTTGTAGATGGCATCAAGGTCTTCCACTTCAAAAGCAACATCCTTGACAGCATCTCCATGCTTTACCAGATGCTCTCCAATATCTGTCAACAGAAAAAGTAGTGCTAAATATTGTGCAGTTTCACACCCAACTTTCACAACACGGAATTATCTGCATAATGCTAAACCTTGTGCACTTTCAAACTTAGCTTTCACAGCACTGAATTATCTATATAGCGCTAAACCTTGTGCACTTTCACAATAAACTTTCAGAACTCTGAATGTTATGTATAGCGCTAAATCTTGTGCACTTTCACACTCAATTTTCACATGCATTCACAAATCTACTTCGCTCTAAATTTTGGGCACTTTCATGCTCAACTTTCACACTCTGAATGTTGTGTATGGCACTAAATCTTGGGCACTTTCACACTCAACTTTTAGACGCATTCAAAACACTGAGATATCTATATAGCACTAAACCTTGTGCACTTTCACACTCAACTTTCAGCCCATTCACAACTCTGAATTATCTACATAGCACCAAATCATGAGAACTTTTACACTCAACTTTCACACACTTCCACAACTCTGAATGTACTGTATAGCGCTAAATCTTGTGCACTTTCGCACTGAACTTTCATACACTTTCACAACTCTGAATGTAATGTATAGCACTCAATCTTGTGCACTTTCACACTCAACTTTCACACACATTCACAACACTGAAATATCTATATAGCACTCAATCTTGTGCACTTTCACACTCAACTTTCACACACATTCACAGCTCTGAACTACTGACATAGCGCCAAATCATATACACTTTCACACTCAATTTTCACACATATACATAACTCAGAAGCAAAGGAATGAAGAACAAACCTTATAAAAACACATGTAGACAGAAGGCTGGAGGAACTAGGGAAGGAAAAGGGAAGGTAGGGAGGAGCTATTTTCTAAAGAAGTGGAACAGACTTGAAAGAACTGAGTGCAGGGACTTGACAAAGCAAAAAGAGGACTGTCCTTCCAAGTGTGAAAATGGGTAAGGAACACAATGTTATCAAAGACTGATAGAGTATCTGGACAATTCATGTCTGTGAAGTGTCTGCATGCCTTTAACAGAGATAATTTTACATGTTTGTAAGAGAGAGAGAGAGAGGGACAGAGAGAGAGTGTGTGTTGTGTGGTGGTGTTTTTTTTGGTTTTTTGTTTGTTTGTGTGCGTGTGCGTGTGTGTGCGCGTGCACATAACCCCTCAAGGACCTGACCAGTGTGTCTGGTTTATGCTTAGGTAAAGAATCTGCTCCTTTTCGTGTGCTTTATTTTTCTTTTTTAACTTGACTAATTCAAAGCTGACGCCGTGTAGTGTGATACAAGTCTGTGGGCTTTGTTGCTTTCTCAAACCTGCTACTAAACTAATACTCTGTGGATGTGTGTGCATTTGCATGCACATGAATATATTTTTTCTCTGTGTGTGTGTGTGTATGTGTTTGTGCGCACGCATGCACACACGTGTGTGGGTGTCAGTAAGCAAGTGCTCAAGTACACATTTGATTTGGAGAGTGATTGGGAAGGCCGCAGACACATTTTTCATGCAAATTATGCACAGCTTGAGATAAAAAGTTAATTCATTGTCGTCAATAAGCATCTGACATGCAAATTATGCACAGCTTGAGATAAAAAGTTAATTCATTGTCGTCAATAAGCATCTGATGACAGTATGCTTTTTGGTTCTTTTGCTGGATTCAAACTTTTTTTCTTCTGTTGCTCTCTTATTTGTGACAGAAAGAGAGACAGAGAAAGAAACCGAGTGAGAGAGACACACAGAGAGAGTGAGAGAGAAAGAGAGTCAGAGACAGAACAAAAGTGAGAGGGGGGAAGGGAGGGAAGAGAGAAAGACAGAGAGAGAAAAACTGAAAGAGAGGGAGAGTCAGAGACAGAATAAAAGCAAGAGAGAGTGGGAGGGAGAAAGAGGGAAAGAGAAAAGGAGATAGGGGGAGAAAGAGGGAGAAAGAAAGCGCACCAGAGTGAGCTAGAGACAGAGAGAGGGAGAGAGAGAGAGAGAGAGAGGACAAGCAAAGAGAGACAGAGATAAGCAAAGAGAGAGAAAGGAGCAGAGAGTGCAACAGAGTGACAGAGAGAAAAAACAGAAAAAAACAAAAGAAAGAGACAGACAAAGAGAGAGAGAGAGAGAGAGAGAGAGAGAGAGAGAGAGAGAGAGAGAGAGAGAGAGAGAGAGAGAGAAGAAATGGAGAGAAACACAGATAGAGACACACACAGAAACAGGCCAATGCAAGACAAGCTAGCTATTTCCAGAAAGAAAAACGATGCCAGGAAAGTATTACATTCAAAATAACCTATCAAATATCAGCAGCTGCTGTAATAAACAACTGAACATCATCAGTTAATCTATTGATTTTCTAGAACACCTGATAATAAAATGAATACCGATACATATCAAACAAGCTGTTGCAAGTTAGTACAAGGATGATATTGTGTGACAAAAATAAGATCTTTCTGATCAGCACAAGATTGATCTCCCCTGTTGACAGACCACTGCTTGACAAAAATAAGAGCGTTTGCCTTTCCACTTGTTGCTGTTATTGTTGTTGCTGCTGCTGCTGCTACTCTAGTAGTTGTTGTTATTGTTTTTGTTGGTATAACTATAAGTCATCTATACAGAAACAAACGACTCTTCTATTAGTTTCTTTTCCCCATTCTCTCAGAACCTCCAGAAATACAGATGTCTGAAAACAAATTCTGTTTTTATGGTCTGCAATTCTAATCATTTTTTTTTCCACAAGAGGCTTTTACTATGTTTGTCTCTCTCTCTCTCTCTCTCTGTATGCACACACACACACATATATATATATATGTATTTATGTATGTTATGTATGTATGTATATTGTGATGTTTCCTAGATATTTTATGTTGTGTGCACTGTTTTCATGTATGTATGAACATAGATTATTGGTACTGTTTAATGTCTATGCTGGGTTATGTATGGAAGTTGGAATTTCAGTTTTTAAATGCATGTTTTAAACATCACTTTTTTTTACATTGCACAGCACAGCGCAAGTACAAGGAAAGGTGCTATATACATATTAAAATCATTATCATAATCATTATTATCTTCCTTCAGTTACATGACCAACACTGACTTGCCAATGACTCTGTCATGGTTGATGCATGCTGGGTATTTTCGAGTCTCCATAACCCACGAGAGACTGACATGGATTACAGGATTTTTAAAGTGCATATTTGACATTTTGCATGTGTATACACATGAAGGGGGGTTCAGGCACTAGCAGGTCTGCACATATGTTAACCCAGGAGGTCACAAAAGTCTCCACCCTTCACACACAATGTGCACATAACCAGGGATTGAACTCAGGAACTCGAGCAAGAATCCAGCGCTCTAACCATTTGGCCACTGCACCCATATTATAATTATTATCATTACTATAATTATCGTCACTATCATCATCATCATCATCATGTCCAATCCAATCCACACATACCTGTAGGGACCCCTGGTTCCAGCATTGACTGGAAGACAAAGATGATCTGCACACAACACACACAACAGTCACTTCAGAAGACAGTGAAAATCTAAGAAAAAAAAAAAAGAAGATGCTTATCTCATGAACTTATCATAACTTGTGTTCTCTGAAAAAAGAATATGCTTATCTCATAAACTTATTATATAACTTGGGTTCTCAGAAACAACAGAAGATGATGCTTTCAAAAATGTATTATAACTTGTGTTCTAAGAAAAAACAGAGGATGCTTATCTCATGAACTTTTTCTAACTTGTGTTTGGACTAATGCAGTTTCAGTTTTTCAAGGAGGCGTCACTGCGTTAGGACAAATCCATACACGCTGCACAACATCTGCTAGGCAGATGCCCAACAGCAGCATAACCCAACGCGCTTGTCAGATCTTGAGTGCATGCTTACATATTTGTGTGTATATCAAAGTGGATTTCTTTTTACAAAATCTTGCTAGAGGACAACACTCTTGTTGCCATGGGTTCTTTTTCAGTGCGCCAAGTGCATGCTGCACACAGGACCTCAGCTTATTGTCTCATCCGACAGACTAGACACTCAGTTTGATTTTCCAGTCAAACTTGGGAGAAAGGGTGAGAGCGGGATTCGAACCCACACCCTCATGGACAAATGCATCCATATTATCTCATGGTTTATGTTTCCTGTCGGTCATCAATCACTGACTCATCGATGTGGCAGCCAGTCAGTCACTTGACGCATTAATATTTTGAAAAATCAGCCATGCTTAAAGGGTTTTTGTAGTTTTCTCTTATTCTCCTGCGAAACAATCGCGATTGCAGTTTCAAACTCAGAAAAAAAACTTGACATAGAAAACAAATCATTACTGGTCTTGCTCTGCAGTTCCAACCAAGCAGATGAACATCATGAAAAAAAACCATAAAAAAAAACCTTGGTACCTAGCCAGGAAAGGAAAAGAGGTGTGCTCACACAAAGACATCATTGCTTGCGTTTTGTGATCTGCAGGGGAATTCAGTGCCAGTTTAGCGCTTTACTTTTCCGCCAGTCTCCTTGACTGAGGATAGCTTCGATACATGAAGAACATTTCACTTAATAAATCATCCGTATCGTAGAGCATGCCACTGAAAGGAGCTGTCTAATGGCGAGAAAGATTGAGTATTCAGAACAATTTAATTCTCTTCCATTCTGTACACATCTTAAGAGTCTGCATTCATTGGCAACTTTTGAGTTTACTTTATTGATGTTATAAATGCAAGAGTGTGGCACATTCGAGTAAAGTTGAAATCCAATCAAGATAGGCAAATAACCATTTTCATTCAGTCATTTACGCAGCCATACCTTGTTTTCGGGACGTGCTTGTGTTTCCATAACTCAGCTTACACATACTGACATAGGTAACATTATGATTGAAGTGCATTAGAACTCCTCCCTGTGTATACACAAGAACTGTATTAGGTCCACACATAATGCTGGCATGGTATTTGATGAAATTTTACGAAATTAATAAAACAACAGCAGCTCAATTTATAAAACAGTAAAATGAAATAACACATATGATATTCTTAAGAAATACAATTTCTGAAATAGAAACAATAAATTATGAAAAATCTTTTTAAGAATTCTTTAACCTCCCATCACTTTTGCATGCCATAAAAAGACAGATGCTCTTCTTGTTCTGTGTTCCCCAGGTCATGCTGTCAGATGGTCATTTTGATCTGCAACACAAAGTCCGCTGTCCTCCACACTACAGCAGGTGGCCCCCAGAGCTTCTCTTGGAGTTCCACTGCACAGGGCCAGGTTTCCCTCTTCAGTGCATCAAAAGTTGGGCAGAACTGTAATAAGTGCTCTGGTGTCTGTGAACCTGTGCCGCATGGGCTTTCATCAGTAGGGGACAATCTCAGTCTGTAAAGGTATGAATGGAGCCTGCAATGTCCAGTTCTAAGTCAGAAGAGGACTACTTGCTGTGCTCTGTTTAAGTCCAGAGAGCACCCTCCTCCAATCCAGCTTGGTGTTTGTTTCTCAACTGTTCTCTGAAATGGCTCTTCAGGATTGCTAGATATGTTCAAACTTTGGCACATACATTTAGAAACATTCATCCAGAAATAAGAAACCCTGTTCCAACATTAATCATTAGAAATTCTTTTTAAAAATCTTTCAACTCGAATCCCTCCTCCCCACTTACCTTATTCTGTTTGATGGCATGTGCAGCAACCTTCCGGCTTCCCGTCTCCAGGCCTTTGTACATGAAGGGTTCGAACCCCAAGCGTGCGATGTAGTGCGCTGCTGCCTGCACACAACAATTACACATGTACTTTTCGCACACATCAATAACACTTGTATTTTATTCACACATCAATTATGTGTGTTTTCTGCACACACCAATGTGTATTTTCTGCACACGTCAATAACATGTATTTTCTGCACACATCAATGTGCATTTTCTGCACACATCAATAACATGTATTTTCTGCACACATCAATGTGTGCATTTTCTGCACACATCATTAACATGTATTTTCTGTACACATCAATGTGCATTTTCTGCACACACCAATAACACATGTATTTTCTGCACACATCAATATGCATTTTCTGCACACATCAATAACATGTATTTTCTGCACACATCATTAACATGTACTTTATACACACATCAATAACACATATATTTCACGAATAACACGTCTTTTGTGTACACATTAACGTGTATTTTATGCACATATCATGTATCATTTATATTTTATAACTACATGAATATGAAGGATGAAGGATTAGACTGCACAACTTAACCTTAGCGTGACAGATATTACAGAGGTAGAATCCCTGCTCAGGAACACCACTCCCTCAGCTTCAGGTAATCGGGTCTTGCAGCATGAACAGATTGTTATGTCTCATTACTTCCTAGGAGGAGGTTGGCTGAATGGTTAAGATGCTCAGCTGCCAATTTTGAGAATCTGAAAGGGTGTGGGTTCGAATCCCACTCTCGCCCTTTCTCCCAAGTTTGACTGGAAAATCAAACCAAGCGTCTAGTCATTCGAATGAGACAATAAACCGAGGTCACGTGTACAGCACGCACTTGGGGCACTGAAAAAGAACCCATGACAACATGAGTGTTGTCCTCTGTCAAAATTCTGTTGAAGAAATCCATTCTCATGATATGCACACAAATGCACATGCATGCACACAAGGTCTGACTAAGCATGTTGGGTTATACTGCTGGTCAGGCATCTGCCTAGCAGATGTGGTGTAGTGTGTATGGATTTATCCAAACCCAGTGAAGCCTTGAGAAACTGAAATTGAAACTGAAACTGCATCGCCATTCTGAGATCCAGAGACAAACATAGTGCTCATGTCTATCATGAATGATGGCAGAGCAGAGGCGTCTTTGTTATTGTATAAACTAATGCAATGACCCTGTTTTCTGACCCCAGATTACCACAAGTATCTATACTGTATCAGTGTATGCACAGTCACTACTCAATTAGACAAGGAACACAGTGATTCTGCTTTTCGACCCTCCTCCTATGTCAATAATGGCTCAGGTGAGCTCATGTATCCCCATATATCTGCATTCTATGGATCCTATTTCTTCCATGCACATTTGTTTGTGCATGTGAATCAGTGTGTTTGTTGAGTGTGTTTTTATGTGCGCATGTGCATGTGTGTGTGTGTGTTTGTATTGTGGTTGTGTGCATATCTTGTGTGTGTGTGTGTGTGTGTGTGTTTGTGTTCTTGATGTGTTATTGTAGTAAAGTGCACAAAGTGAGAGGTTTGAAAATACTATATATATAAATGTATGATCACTGTTAGTAGTAGTAACAGTAGCATTAAAAAAAAAACCCAACCTACTATGATGATGATGATTATTATTATTATCATCATTGCATCATATCTTGAGTGCATGCACTATACTGTGCTGTAACAGGTTTCTCTTATTACAAAAAGAATAAATAAATGAAAAGATTTTATAAGGACAGAAAGTGAGAAACAGACCATGTACCTGATGCTAATATCTGGCTAAGACAGATGTTATTTCAATACAGGAGATTAGAACTCACACAGGGAGACATACATGTACCTGTTCTGCTTGTCAGCTTTTGTTAATCGCGTGTGTGCGTGCGTGTGTGTGTGCGCGTGTGTGTCTGTATGTGTGTGTGTCTGTATTTGTGTGTGTGTGTGTGTGTGTGTGTGTGTGTGTGTGTGTGTGTATGTGCATGCCTGCATGTCTGTGTGTGCATGTGTGTACATGCCTGCATGCATATGTGTGTGTGCATGTGTGTCCACCTGTCTCTCTAGACATATATATATATATATAGGGAGAGAGAGAGAGAGAGAGAGCACATACACACACACACAGTGATTTATCTGAGTGGAATTCGGGTAACACTCCCTGTGCTAAGTCAGTAAGTGTGCCACCATACTGAAATAATAACAGAAGAACAAAAATGGGCCACATTCAATGATTTTGTGTGCACTCACACATGCGTGTCTTACTTGCACAAGAGTGCAAATGCGCACACAAACACACACATACGAAGAGACCCATGCAACAATTACGCAATCTCACAGGCACCCAGACCCATCCCTGTCATGGTAAGATACTCTAGATGTATCAGGACACATCACCTGATGTCATCTGATACACACCATTTTACCGAATCCACACCAAGTTTTGTTCATGTTATTTACATGATTTACATCTTAAAAAAAAAGAAGAAGAAAAAAACACACAACAAAAAACAAAACAAAGATTAAAAAAAAAAGAAAGAAAGAAAAAGCAGGTCAACAACTGGCAAGGCAATCTTTTTTTCTTTTCTTTTTTTTTGGTCTGATGATAACTGGAACAATCAACATCTGAAATCAAACTAGAGACTATCGGGCTGCTTAACCTTCATTTCTCTCTCCACACTTGATGCATGTAATGACAAACCATGAGAAACACCCAAAATACAACCAACAACAGCTTGACATTATTTGTGTGTGTGTGTGTGTGTGTGTGTGTGTGTGTGTGTGTGTGTGTGTGTTACCACTGAATGAGAGGGAGGAGGGAAGGAGAGAGAGTGGGAGGACACAGAAGGTTGGAAGGGGAGGGAGAGAGGAAAGTGAGAAAGAGAGAGAGGAAGAGAAAATAGGCAGACAGATTGAATCTACACACACACGCATACACACAAAAACACACAGATACACATACAGAGAGGGAGGGAGAGACAGAGAAAACCTAATAGACTAAAAATAAAAATAAAAGACAAAGAAAGGTGACTCCCATTTCAACTCGTAATAATTCAAGCCCACATGAAGGAGTCATCCACTAACACAGAGGTGTTAAAACACACTGTAAGAAACACAAAGCTTAGATCAGAAGATTCTAGAAGGACGCAAGGCCAATGTCAAGCCATGGAGATTTGGATGTCATGTTTCCTTACTACGTGCCTTCCTATGTGATGTCTGCCGGCTTTTTATGTTCATAAATTACTTTCATTTTCTAGTCAGAAAGGTTACAATAAGTTGCTGGACCATCTTTAGTAACAAAAGAAAGAAAAATAAATCGGTTAGTCTGGGGTCATATCAACACATCGCGTGATATGAAAATTCTCACAGTCTTTTTTTGTTTTAATACTAATACGAAATATTGCAAATTTGCAACCCCCACCAGCCTGAGGAAAATGCTGTAGCAGCTTCAGTCTTGAGTTAGTTGTCATGCATGTTTTTTTCTGATATGTGTGTGTGTGTGTGTGTGTGTGTGTGTGTGTGTGTGTGTGTGTGTGTGTGTGTGTGTGAGACAGACAAAGAGATGCAATGAGAGAGAGACAGAGAGAGATGTGGAGGGGGTGGGGGCATGGAGGAGAGAGAAAGCAAGACAGAGAGGAGGGGGGAGAGAAAAAGACTTCAACATGATCAATATTAATAAGGAGTTTCATTTGGTATTTGAACACATACACAATTTTTATATTTTTCCAACCTCAGAAATTATGCACTGTACTCAACATTTTACAGGTTAAGTCCATGTTCAAAATAATATGCAGTTTGCCATTTTATATGATGGGAACAATCATTCATAATATCAACAGCTGATTCATCATTCTATATAATGCTTTCAACACTCTTGTTAGTGCTTTTCAGTAGCACGCCAGTCAGACACTGAGCACACACACACGCATGCACTCACACACACATACACACTCCCATGGGAACTTCATTTATGATTGTTTTTAATAGCCTTGAGATGATAGGTATTTCCTCTTTTCTCATGCCAAAGACCAATTGAAAAACAAAACAAATATATATACGTACATACATATATATAGATACAGAGAGAGAGAGACGAGAGAGAGAGAGAGAGAGAGAGAGAGAGAGAGAGAGAGAGAGAGAGAGAGAGAAAGTGTTATTTATTCATTCTAAGTACAAACATAAAAAAATTAAAAAATCAGACCAACAGGAACAAAATTGATGTGCAAAAATCATGCATGAATTACAAGTCTGTCATTCCCCCAGTAAAGCCCTATTTTTTGCATCCGAATCTGAACCAATACACTGTGTCATTGCTTCTGATAATTATACAGCATTGCAAGTACGCTTATGAGGAAACTGAAAATAAATCAAAACTGAAAATAAACTGGCTCAGTAGAAACACATGAAAATAGAATACCCCCCAACTTATCACTGAATCACATCTCCAGTTAGGCCAATCCGGCTTCTGTATACTGTTCTCAGGCTTCTTTGTCCACAGGGACTTAAGCCCCAACCTGCACAGCCCTAGTCTTCCAAGACCCTACGTGTGGGGAGAGGATACTGAATTAAAATGATAGTTTGTATAGCTCCGGCTCAAAAGAAGCCAAGCAAGGAGCCACAGCAACTGTGTCTGGTTGGGAGTTCCAGTTAATGTGGAAGTGTTTGGGGGAAAAGCTTTGCTTGAAACATTTTCTGACCTGGATGGAAGATGTCTGAATTTCTGCCTGTGGTTTGCCCAAGTTATTGTGTTTGCTGGTATCACCAAGTAATCAGCTGGTCTTGTGTCCACTGTGCTGTTGATCTTGTAGAGCATTGTGGATTTTTTTTCATCTGGTTTCTAGCGTGTCCCACACTTCAAGCAAAGATGTGACACTGCTTGTGTTGTGGTATCTGTTGGTCACATACCCAGCCTCTCGTCACCATTGTGATTTTGTTATTTTCTTCTTCTTCTTTTTTTTTTTTTTTAAGTGTCCCTGTTGGCAGGGGCAGTTGGTGACATACCTGGGTCTTGTAGGCATTTGTCTTCGTGATTCTGGAAGGTGTTTTAAGGTTCCTTCTAAGAAATACGAGGACACTGCTGGCTTTCTTGGTTATTTTGTTAATGTGTTCTTTCCACTGTGGCGTGATGGTAACTCTCAGATAGATTGCTATGTTGATTCATCTTGTTGGCCGGTTTCCTCCTGGGGTAACGAACTCTGGTGACAGTGAAGTTTTATTTCTGTGGGTGTACTATAATCATACAATAGGATACGTCAATTTTCGCGAATATTTTAAACATTACTTCTTAAGTTGATATCGTGGTCTATTTCTGTAGTTTCGACTCTGAGGGTAATTGTGTTATTTTGACAAAGATTCAATCGCAAAACCAATGTGCAACCACTGCCAAATCCAGAAGATCGTCTGCTAGGACGCTTTCATTCACTTTGCGCCAATCGGTGAGCCGCTCTTTCCGTTTTAGGCAGGTTGACAAAATCGTCTGCTACGAGGCATTCATTCAGTTTGTGACAGTCCAAGAGCCGCTCTTTCCATTTTTACATGAACAAACATGAAAAGGTAAACGAAAGAGGCGCACGCCGAACAATCAGTTCGTTGAAAAGACCTACAATGAACACACAGATAAAAAAAACAAAAACAAGCTCGCTTTTTCTGTTCCCAATGGCCTTCACCCGATAACCTTGACCTTCCTATTCACTAATCGGCTGTTGGCGAGAAAATAGATAAATAAATAAAATTAATAAATGAATCGATGACTGTTACGATCTGCTGATGACATACACATAGCATTTGCCGTGTTTGTGCTGTAAACAGACTCGCACTAGATATATATATATGCTATAAAGAAAAAAGATTTTTTTTAAATGGAGCGACAGAAATACGTTGGTAATCCATTGTTCACTTCAAATTGAAGTTACTGCATACCGCTTTCAATATGAAACTGAAAAGCTTGATCGTGCGCGCGCACGCACTCACATCCACACTTTCTTTAAGTTTCGTGAAACAAAGTTCCACTGAAAAGAAAAAGAAGAGAAAAAAGGGAAGAAGAAAAAGCAAACAAAATACAGACGGGAAACAAAAAATGGGTGAGTGGGAAAGAAAGGGGGGAGTGTGTGTGTGGGGGGGGGGGGGGGGGGGGAAAGAGAGATAGGGGGGGAATACGTATGTGTTGGGGGTGGTGGGGTGGTGAGGAGAAACAATAAAGAGAAATAATAAATAAAATAAAACAAAATATTTTTAAAAAAACATAGGCGAATTTAGAACTATCACACTGGAAAATGTCATTACAAGAAAATCCTCTTAGTTTCAGTTTCAGTTTCAGTTTCAGTAGCTCAAGGAGGCGTCACTGCATTCGGACATATCCATATACGCTACACCACATCTGCCAAGCAGATGCCTGACCAGCAGCGTAACCCAACGCGCTTAGTCAGGCCTTAAGGGAAAAAAAAGGTGAATAAATAATAGATAAGCTTACACAAATAAATAAATAAATTAATTAATTAATAAATAATAACTATAATATTAAAAAAAAAGGTAGTAGTAGTAGTAGTAATAATAATAATAATAATAATAATAATAAATCAATAACAATAATAAATAAACAAAATAAATAAGATAACACTGATGATAAATAAGCAAATAGATGTAAAACATGAAGACACAAATTTACATATACACCCACACATGCATAACAGATATGCACCGAACATGCAGTTTCACAGATATGAAAGCACAGTTAAATACATATAAACGTACGTGAGCTCCAACACACACACACACACCACACACATTACCCTGCACCTCCTCTACCCCCCTCCTCCACACACTCATTTCTAGTCTACGTATCGCAGCTTCCACGGCACACACACACACACACACACACACACACAGATGAACACTTACTTGTACAAGCACACACACATATGCCCATATCTTCACACACAGATATATATATATATATATATACGTTCCAATATCCTGTTGCTCCCACAGTGTGGGCATGCATACACTCACATACCTCATCCTCTACGCCACCTCCCCCCGCACCCCACCTCCCCCTCACATACACACACACCTCTTGTTAACATATAATTAGTTTCATAACAGAAATTAACATAACACACACACATGAAAAAAAAAAAAAATTTTAAACCAAAAAAACAAGACATTATCATCAAGTACTGTTTGTGTGCTGCAGCTCTTACATTTACTCGCGTCTGCATGTGGCTTTTATTATGTAGAGCATTCTTTTTATCCCACCATTCAGAAGCAAAACTTGGCAATATGGTAGGTATTATATATATGAATGAGACCTTTGAAGCCATCCCATTTCTGACGATTTGGTAAGCAGGATGAAAGGTCAAGATCATTATCTGGCAAAATATGAAAAAGCATGACAGAAACCTTATCCCATTCCATTTCAAACTTAACTTGGGATAGCGACTGTTCATGGGCACAGAATGATTCCTTACGATTTCAAAATCTGAAGTTGAAGATCAAGGTCATAAAGTAGCATGTGACATTCACAATGAAAGGAAAAGTATGAAGGTGCAAGTGTTAGAAAGTCTGGATTAAAATCTCCATCAGATATATGGTATATTGAATGGTCATGAAACCAAAATATGTTGAAATCAACAAGTCACAACATGTCATGAAGGGAAAAAATGTAGTGATTTCTTTTGGCAAGAAGTGAAGAACATGAAATTGTCAGGTTAAAGGTCAAAGCACCCTCACCTTCCACAATTCTTTTACAGTGATGTTTTATTAAGTGGTTATCACACAGCATAACTCTTGCTTGAAGGCCTTGCATCCCCCCCCACCCCCCCTTTTTTTTTATAGGTTTTTGCTTGTTTTCTTTTTGTTTTTGCCATCTAATATATCACTTTTCATAAACAGAGAGGAATTTTAATTATTTCAAACACACACACACACACATACACACACACACACACATCATGCCCTCACCATGCACGCACACACTATTACACACACACACACACACACACACACACACACACTCACATCCACACACACATACACACTCACATCCACACACACACACACACACTCACATCCACACACACATACACACTCACATCCACACACACACACACACACACACAAACACACACACATGCCCCATGCACTCACAATGTGCCTGCGCAGGCGCACACACGCGCGCGCACACACACACACGCACACATATTCAACACACACACACACACACACACACACACACACACACACACAATGAAGGTGCATGAAGGGAATATACCAAAGTGAAGGGAGAGTGTGCCTATAGGTGGCTGGGTGGAAGGACAAACCAGGAAATGAGACACTACAACTTATCAATAAATCATGTTTCAACAGTTCAGATCATGTTAAAAGGAAATTTTCTATCTAAAACTCGGCCGTAGTTCTCTCATTTTCTCCGCATAGGCGGATAGTAGTTTGCACAGGACAGGAATGTCAGACCCCTGCCGGAGTCTGCACTAGTTGGGTCACGGTTAAGTATGTGTGATTAAAAGCCTAATTCCATCAACCGAGAGGCATATAGCAATTTATAATTGATTACCATGCTGACATTCTGGTACTCTTAACACACATGCACACATGTACAGACAAGTTCCACTAAAAGTGAATGACCACTTCATAAATGATAAAAGCAGGTATGCTTTCATGAAATATTAAATAATGAAAAGGTGACTTAAATCATCAAGGCTGTTCACAGTTCACCTCTGGCCTCCCATGTATCGAGAGAGACAGATTCAAGATTCAAGACAGAGAGACACAGAGAGAGACAGACAGACAGAGAGAGATCTGATGATGACACACTAGCATTAGCTGTTTCGTGCGTCAGGCTCCTGTGGTGGAGTGTGGGATTTTCCAACATACACTGCTTACTGATGGATGGACCCCTCCTTCCTACCTCCCTCCTCTCCTCCCTCCCCCCTCCATGGCATCAATCCCCACCACCACCACCACCCTCCCCATACCCTCTCTCCCTAGAACATTTCCAGACACTTTTGACTGATGTGGTATTGCACAGTTAATGTAACTGGAATGTGTTGATGCAGATACCATGACTTGTGACAGAGTATAGCCAGTGTGTGTGTGGCTTAATTGTGTTTGAAGCTAACGACTGAAGGAAAAGTGGTTAAAATATCAAATGTAGACACTTCTTGACTAAATGGGGTGCTTGTTTAGGGTATTGGAGTATCTACCCCCCACACCCCCACCCCTGACATACTGTGGGAACAGTGTAAACATTAAGTAAAAAAAGAACTACAGAGATGGTGTGTGTGAGTGTGTAGTATCTGTGTAGACTATTTTGGTTTGCTACAGATGGAGTTATTTTGAGGTTTGACCTACCTGTTTGGTATGCTAGGTGGTGACAGTTATACTCAAGGTGAAAAAATCCACAGGTGTCCTGTGTGTTCATGTTTCTCCATGTGTGTGCACATGGGTGATAATGCAACATGGGGAACATGTGTGACTTAGTAGTTGTGATTACCATGTGCTGTAGTCATATGTTATGTGCCAGAGGGGTAACACATAGCTGTATGTGTTCAATAAGATTTGAGACCACTGAGAAGCAGTCCTATGTTGGTGCACACAGTTTGCTAAATATTTACGAGAGACAGTTTACTTGGTACTATGATCATCAGTGAGATACTTTGTAGAGACAAAACAGAGATTTGTTCAGTCTTTGTGGAAACAGCTATTAGTGTATGGTGGTTTAACAGGAGTTGAACACTGGGAGTTTGTATTTGTCAGTCATATAAAATTATTTGGTGCACAATGATTTTTATCTTATGTCACCGATTGTTGGTGGTAAGCTAAATGGAGCTTGTTTTACATCTATTCATAGATCTCTTTGAGAAGAGAATGTACAGCTAGGCATTGAGTGAAGGAATGGAGAAAGGTTATCTGCCATGTTGTTTAATTTGTCCATACAACATATTGATGTTCCTTTAAGAGACAACATATAAATGGTGTTCCTTTAAGAACAGCCTTTCATGGCAATGTCGTCTCTCATATGCCTTGGTATTGTTTTGACCTGGGTTTGGTATTGTGTATGTTCCAACTGTGCTGCTAAGTTAGGGTGTGCTGCAAAGTGCTGTTTTAGTTTGGGAAAATAAACACCTCAATTCATCTTTCTGAAAGACCATGATTGTGGTACGAGGAGAGAGTGGAGTGTGCACCTGTCCTCTGCCTGTGTCCTCTATCCATTCCACCTTGCCCCCACACCAACAACACCCGCTTTCTTCTTTCTTCTTCAGCCCTTTAACATTAACAATAAATATTCACCTGCTTGGCATTGGAGACCCAGAATGTGATATGGTCAAAGCAGACAAACCGCCCCGCTTCCGGCTGCAAAACAAAAGCACAAAATAAAACCTCACTATAAAAACAACAACAACAACAACAATGATGATGGAAGGTGACAGACTACAGTGGGAGGAGGAAAAGGAAGTGATTAAGGAGGAAGGGAGAAGTTGGAGAGAAATAGACAGACAGAGAGAGAGGGAAAGACAGAGAGAAGGAGGTAGAGACAGAGAGAGAGGGGACAGACACAGAGAGGGAAAGACAGAGAGAAGGGGGTAGAGACAGAGAGAGGGAGAAACAGAGAGAGGGGGAAGAGACACACACAGAGAGAGAGAAACAGAGAGAGAGGGAAAGACAGAGAGAAGGGGGTAGAGACAGAGAGAGGGAGAAACAGAGAGAGGGGGAAACAGAGAGAGGGGGAAGAGACACACAGAGAGAGAGAGAAACAGAGAGAGATGGAAAGACAGAGAGAAGGGGGTAGAGACAGAGAGAGGGAGAAACAGAGAGAGGGGGAAACAGAGAGAGGGGGAAGAGACACACAGAGAGAGAGAGAAACAGAGAGAGATGGAAAGACAGAGAGAAGGGGGTAGAGACAGAGAGAGGGAGAAACAGAGAGAGGGGGAAACAGAGAGAGGGGGAAGAGACACACACAGAGAGAGAGAAACAGAGAGAGAGGGAAAGACAGAGAGAGGGGGAAACAGAGAGAGGGGGAAGAGACACAGAGAGAGAGAGAGAAACAGAGAGAGAGGGAAAGACAGAGAGAAGGGGGTAGAGACAGAGAGAGAGGGGGAAGCGACAGAGAGAGAGGGAGAGACACAGAGAGAGGGGGAAGAGACACAGAGAGAGAGACTAGGAGAGGGAGGAGAGGGAGAGACAGAGAGAGGGAGAGACAGAGAGAGGGGGGGAGAGACACACAGAGAGAGATATATAGAGGGAGAGACACAGAGCGAGGGGAAAGAGAGTGAAGGGGGTAGAGACACAGAGAGAGGGAGAGACAGAGAGAGGGAGGAGAGACAGAGGGAGAGACAGAGAGAGAGGGAGAGACAGAGAGAGGGGGGGAGAGACACACAGAGAGAGATATATAGAGGGAGAGACACAGAGCGAGGGGAAAGAGAGTGAAGGGGGTAGAGACAGAGAGAGAGGGAGAGACAGAGAGAGGGAGGAGAGACAGAGGGAGAGACAGAGAGAGAGGGAGAGACAGAGAGAGGGGGAAGACACAGAGAGAGGGGGAAGAGACAGAGAGAGGGAGAGACACAGAGAGAGGGGGAAGAGACAGAGAGAGGGAGAGACACAGAGAGAGGGAGAGACAGAGAGAGAGGGGGAAGAGACAGAGAGGGAGGAGAGACAGAGGGAGAGGGAGAGACAGACAGAGCAGGGGAAAGACAGAGAGAAGGGGGTAGAGACACAGAGAGAAGGAGAGACACAGAGAGAGGGGGAAGAGACACAGAGAGGGAGAGACACAGAGAGAGGGAGAGACAGAGGGAGAAGGAGAGACAGAGAGAGGGGGGCAGAGACAGAGAGAGGCGGGGAGAGACAGAGAGAGAGAGAGACAGAGAGGGAGAGACACAGAGAGAGAGGGGGAAGAGACAGAGAGAGGGAGAGACAGACACAGAGAGAGGGGGGAAGAGACAGAGAGAGAGGGAGAGACAGAGAGATGGGGGGAGAGACAGAGAGACAGACTCAGAGAGGGAGAGACTGAGAGACAGAGAGAGAGGGGAAAGAGAAATGACAGTGAAAGCAAGAAAGGGATGGAAAGAAAGGGATGGAGAAAGAGAGAGACACAGAGAGAGACAGAGACAGACAAAGAGAGAGAGAAAGAGAGAGAGACAGACAAAGACAGAGAGAGAAAGAGACAGACAAAGACAGAGAGAGAGAGAGAAATCAAGACAGAGAAGGGGGGAGACAGAGGGAGACAGACACCGACACTGACATACTATATCATTCAGCCATAAAGCCCTTTTGACAAGGGAGAATGACAATTTCATTGACAAATGAAAACTTTTCTTAAAATTTAATGTAGGGCAGTAAAACACACACACACACACACACACACACACACACACACACACAAAGTGCATTTTATATATATTGGATCATCTTAAATTGACAGTAGATCAACAGTAGATCAATTATCTTTTTTTTTCTAGCGTTCATCATTTCTGTAATAAATAAAGCAATTTGGGAGATGGAGGGAAAGAGAGAAGGAGGGAGTGTGAGGAGAGTGTGAGAGAATGAAAGAGACAGAGCAAGCAAGAGTGATAGAGAGGAACAAAGAGAGGGAGAGAGAGAGAGAGAGAGTGTGTGAAGAGAGAGAGAGGGTGAGGGAGGAAGCCTGCACACTTAGCAAACTTAATTGTTGGAACTTAGTTAGTAGTTGTACACATCATTACAGAATGACAACACACTTTAACATTGAAACAAGCACAAGACCAAAGTAGCCAGACAGACAGACAATTCAACACTCTTCCAAGATATTCATATTATGCATTCTTTCAAACAGAGACACGTTTTATGTGAACATTAATAAAGGTACATGAAACAGCACTCCATAGATAAGACAGTCACACGTAACAGTGCAGAATATAAAAAAAGATTTAAAAACTCATCTAACAACATACTTTCTTTCATTGGTAACGTGAGTAGAACTTGTAAACTGACTCCTCCACCCAACACCCCACCACTCCAGTTGTTACAGCGTTAGCTTCTTCCTTCTACCCTCACCCTCCCCACATCCCACCCTCACCCTCCCCACA
>NC_134904.1:19141074-19143574 GCF_041734735.1 Babylonia areolata | reverse complement strand
GCTATGATGCATGTATTGTGGGCTGTGATGCATGTATTGTGGGCTATGATGTATGTATTGTGGGCTATGATGCATATATTGTGGGCTGTGATGTATGTATTGTGGGCTTTGATGCATGTATTGTGGGCTGTGATGTATGTATTGTGGGCTGTGATGTATTGTGGACTGTGATACATGTATTGTGGGCTGTGATGTATGTATTGTGGGCTATGATGTATTGTGGGCTGTGATGTATGTATTGTGGGCTGTGATGTATGTATTGTGGGCTGTGATGTATTGTGGGCTATGATGTATTGTGGGCTGTGATGTATGTATTGTGGGCTGTGATGTATGTATTGTGGGCTGTGATGTATGTATTGTGGGCTGTGATGTATGTATTGTGGGCTGTGAAGCATGTATATTGATTTGGTCATTGTGACATTCGGGAGAAACGTCATATTGATTGGTTCACTGTGACATTTGGGATGACGTTATATTGCAGCGATGTTTTTATCTTTCACTTTTTTTTTTCTTCTTATTTTTTCTTTTGTGGTGAGCAGGGGACGGAGAAGTGTGTGTGTGTGTGTGTGTGTGTGTGTGTGTGTGTGTGTGTGTGTGTGTGTGTGTCTGTCTGTGTGTGTGTGTGTGTGTGTGTGTGTGTGTGTGTGCGCGCGCGCGCGCGTCTGTGTGTGTGTGTGTGTGTGTGTGTGTCTGTCTGTCTGTCTGTCTGTCTGTCTGTGTCTGTGTGTGTGTGTGCGCGCGCGCCGTGTGTGTGTGTGTGAGTGTGTGTGTGTGTGTGTGTGTGTGTGTGTGTGTGTGTGTGTGTGATATTTTCGGATTGTGTTTTGTTGGCAGCTGCTGTCAACTGCTTGGGGACAGCAGTTGTTCAAGGCCAAGGCAGGAGTGTGTGTGTGTGTGTGTGTGTGTGTGTGTGTGTTAATCCTGTACACCTCACCACAACGCCATGTTGCCTTTGCACTGTTTGACATTTGTCTGTCGTGTTTCTCATGTGACGTGTGTTCACATGTATGGCAACACTGACTGGTCAAACTGCAACCTGCCCATGCAGGACTCGTCCACGTATAAGAACGAGCCTTGGCCGGAAGTGATTCCAGGAGCAGTGCAGGGTCTCCTCTGGTGTGTGACCTCCTTCCTATCAAAGTGTTTGTTTTGGGGGGGGGGGGGGGGGGGGGGGTAAATATTTTTTCAATTTTTTTACTTCTTCCTGTTGTTGTTTCACATAATTCTTCCAGGGAAAACTATTTTGTTGCCGTGGGTTCTTTTACAGGCGCTAAGTGCATACTGCACATGGGTCCTTGGTTTGTCGTCACATCCGAATAATTACAGCGTCCAGACCACCAGTCAAAGTCTGGTGAAGAGAGAGAAAATACTGGCGGAGGCGTTAGCACTTGGACACACACACACACACACACACACACACACACACACACACACACACACACCACTGATTACAAGTTCCTGACACACACCCCCTTCCGCCCCCTCGATCCCTCGGCCCACCCCCCACCCCATCCCCACCCCCACCTCACCAGATTATGGATAACTGACTAACCACCACCACACCCCCCTCCCCTCCTCCCCGTCCCCCACTCCCACGTCCCCTCGTCCCAGTGTCCTTAGAGGTGACCAGTCCCTCCATGGTGCCACTACCACCTGAAGCTGCAGTCCTTGGTCCTCAACAAACACAGCAGGGAAGTGACAACTTACTACCCCACACACTGACACTGACAACTCACTGCCCCACACTCTGACAGTGACAACTCACTGCCTCACACACTGACACTGACAACTCACTGTCCCACACACTGACAGTGACAACTCACTGACACTGACAACTCACTGCCCCACACACTGACACTGACAACTCACTGTCCCGCACACTGACACTGACAGCTCACTGTCCCACACACTGACACTGACAACTCACTGACACTGACAACTCACTGCCCCACACACTGACACTGACAACTCACTGCCTCACACACTGACACTGACAACTCACTGCCTCACACACTGACAACTCACTGCCTCACACACTGACACTGACAACTCACTGCCCCACACACTGACACTGACAACTCACTGCCTCACACACTGACACTGACAACTCACTGCCTCACACACTGACAGTGACATCTCACTGCCCCACACACTGACACTGACAACTCACTGCCTCACACACTGACAGTGACAACTCACTGCACTGACAACTCACTGCCCCACACACTGACACTGACAACTCACTGCCTCACACACTGACACTGACAAGTCACTGCCCCACACACTGACACTGACAACTCACTGCCCCACACACTGACACTGACAACTCACTGCCCCACACACTGACACTGACAACTCATTGCCCTACACACTGACAGTGACAACTCACTGCCTCACACTCTGACACTGACAACTCACTGCCTCACACACTGACAGTGACAACTCACTGCCTCACACACTGACACTGAGAACTCACTGCACTGACAACTCACTGCCCTAC